>NW_019173309.1:0-212520 GCF_001773325.1 Penicillium arizonense
TCTGTGCATGATTCCTGAGGACTCTGTGCATGATTCCTGAGGACTCTGTGCATGATTCCTGAGGACTCCGTTACAATTATCCCCCCGTCCAGTACGGGTGTCCGCACCCGTGGTGAAGTCTGCAGAGCGTAGCCCATTAAAAACCCAGTGGGAAAAGGTAGCTAGTTCTTGCAGGAGAAATAGTAATTGCGGGAAGACAGGAAGGCGATGGGGAAACGATAGTGTAAGGATAGACGGTTGCAGGCAGGAAAATTGGGGCCTGAGGCAGGAATTTGATAGGGCTGGAAAACCTCATGATTTCCTAGTTGGGGTGCAGGGGTTTGTTTGTATGGGTGGTGCGCTTTGTTGTGGTAAACAAAGCTTCTTTAACACAGTGAAACTGCGTGAAACAAAGCGTCTTCGACGTGTTTGTTTCTGCGTTTGTTTGTTCAGGGTTACAGGGCTTTGTTGTGAATTCATCCTCATGGGTATAAATCCCCTGTTGTTTACCTTTCAGTTTTCCTTTTCCCTCATCATTTTCCACAACAGCGACACGTTCTCACGTCGCTGTCGTTTCTCTGGTGTTTCTCCAGATTCTGGCTGTCATATCTTCAGGTAAGTGTGATGACCATTCCCATGTCTAAGTCTGACGACACGTTGCTGACTCGCTGTTGTTTTGCCGTCGTTTCAGTAGCGATCTAACTGCTGTGCGCTGATCATCATGCCTCCCCGCGGAACAGGTCGTGGTCGTGGCCGTGGCCGAGGTCGTGGCAAGGCCCCAGCAGCCCCAGCTCCTCCCAGTCGTTCGCCCACTCCATCTGAGGTTGAGAGTGTGATTTCCAGCTCGGACGATGAGCAGGAGGAAACCTCTAGTGCACCTGAATTCTCGCCAGCAGCTCGCTCGGTGATCACTGGTTCCGAGACTCCTACTCCCAGCGCTCCCAGCACTCCCACCCCCAGTGGACCCACTTCTCTTGCTGGTCTCCGCCGTGCCCTTACCGGTGGAGTCAGGAAGAAGAACCGCCCCCTTCGCCCTGTCGCCTATCTCCGCCATGTGGCGTGGTGCATGCACTGTTTCCGGACTTTCTTGGAGAACTGGGACACCAGTGGACCACCAGTGATCCCCTGCTGGGACGACGGCTTGTCGTCGAAGAGATGCCGTCAGTGCGCCAGCCGCAATAAGAATTGCGAGCCTGTGAGTGTTTCCAATAAGCATGGTGTTATGATAGCGGCTAACCAGCGTTTCTCTGTAGGTAAACGAAGGTATCCTTGGTGATGCGATGCGTCTCCAGTGCATTCTCGACTGGGCCAAGCCTTTCTGGGACAATGAGGACGATAACGAAGTTTTCGATTTGGACAATGCTGTCTTTGGTGACCTGGTCCAGGCTGTTCAGGCCCTGCTCGCCGGTTTCAACGTCCTCTTAGATGGTCACCGTAAGCAGTTTGGCATTGCTTCAGATAAGAAGCCAGCGAAGGTACGGTGTTCTGTTGTTGTTTCTCTAGCGTTTTGCTAACTGTTCGGTAGGACATCGCCAAGTCCTACGAAGCAGTTGTCCACAACCGTCGTGGATTGCTCCAGCCAATCCCTGTCACTGTCGGTATGTCGTCGCTTCGCCGTCTCGTCGCTGAAGCTTCGACTTACCCCGGTGCACGTCTTTCGGATGATGGTTACCATGCTTGGGCTTTTGCTGTGCGAACTTTTCGTTCCGCTGTTGTTGAGATTGTGGCTAGCCAGGAGAAGTACGATAACCTCTCTAACCCCCAGTACGACCAGCTTGAGGCAGATGTGGTCAAGGATTTCCCCGTTGAGGACTACCTTGTTTAGTCGTCGGGTTGCTAGTGTTTCGTTGGCTCGTAGGAGGGTCTTTTGCTGTTTATCCTTTCGAGGATAGTTTTTGTGTTTTCTCCGGTTTTGTGGATATGGCGGGTAGCTAGGGTGAGCTAGTTGTCTTGCTGTATTTTCGCTAGTGTTTTGTGGTCGGATCGATGTTTCCCCAGGATAATTCAATCAATTCGACCTTTTCTTTTGCTTCTGGAACTTTGCGATAATACCTCTAGCATTCCCCATGTCCGAGAGTGGTACCCATTGATTGTACTCGGAGGGCCATCCTTTCCATTTAACCAAGTAGTGTAGTTCATTCTGGAACTTCTTTTCACCCCGGACCTCCTCAACCTCCCACTCATCATCATCTTCTAGCTCTGGCATAGGTAGGGTTTCACTATCGTTTCGCTGATGCCATTCTTGGAGTAAAGAGACAGGGAAGACATTGTGTAGACGAGAGTATTGCTCGGGTAATGCTAGCCGGTACGCCTGCTTTCCAACTTTGTCAAGGATCCGGAAAGGTCCAATGAAGTTTGGGGCAAGTTTTCTTGATGGGTTCTTTATTCGGAGATTGCGGGTTGATAGTGCAACTAATTGTCCCCTTCGGAACTGTATAGGTTCGTGGCGTTTATTGTAGTGTTTCGCCTGCGATTCGCTTGCTTTTCGCCATGCTTCTTGAAGCCTTTCTCGTAGCTTTTGCAACTTTTCTAGTCGTGCTGTAGTTGCTGGGACTTCCTCCCTGGAAGCGCCGTCCTCGGCGCGCAATTGGAAGTTTGGGTCATAACCGTAAAGTGCTTTGAAAGGTGTAAACCCTGTGGTTGAGTTTATAGCATTATTGGTGGCAAATTGGGCTGTAGGGAGGAGGACTGGCCAATTGGTTTGTTCCGTATTGACGAAGCATCGAAGGTAGCTCTCGAGTACTTGGTTCATCCTTTCCGTTTGGCCGTCGGTCTGCGGGTGAAACGCTGTCGAAAATCTCAATTTGACATGGCTTTGGTAGCAGAGTTTAGACCAGAATTTGCTAGTAAAGACTGATCCTCGGTCTGAAACTATGCTATTTGGCGGGCCAAATCGGAGTTCGATTTCTTGGTGAAACAATTCAGCTAGTTGCACAGCATCAATTGTAGATGAAACGGGTAGGAAGACGGCGTATTTTGAAAATCTATCCACGATAACTAAGATCGCGTCGACGGTGTTGTCCTTGTAAATTGTCTGTGGCAAGTGGGTGATAAAGTCCATTGCTAGATCGCTGAAGGGTCGCTGGGGAATCGGTAGCGACTGTAGTTCGCCATAAGGTCGATGCCTTGGTGTGGCTGCCCCTTGGCATACTGCGCATTCTTTGACGTATTGGGCCACGTCCTTTTGCAAGTTAACCCAATGGAATTTGCGTTTTAGTAACTCGGTGGTGCGAGTTCGACCGAAATGTCCTGCGAGTGGATCATCATGGTAGATATTTAGCAGTTTCTGACGTAGGCCATTTCTTATGGGGATGTACAACCTATTTTGGTATCTAAGGAGGCCTTCATGGTCGACTAGCCATCCATGGTTCCCGCGCTTTTCTAGCTTAACGTCGGTGATACGACGGCGGGTCTCTGGGTCTCCGCCCTGTTCCTGTCCGATCTGGGACTTTAAATCAGTCGTGGAGTTCAATTCCTGAACTGACCAACCCGTGGTCCCACGCTTGGCTTGTGAGACTCCGACGTTTCCACGCCTTGCCTCTGAGACTCCGACGATTCGACGCCTTGCCTCAGGGTCCTCACCCTGTATTCGCCCAATTAAGGTCTTCAATTCTGTCGTGGCGTCTAGCCCGTAGACTTGTTCAACCACACAGGCGCGCTCAACCTCCCGCTGGGTGATCGCACGATCTCCCTCAGCGGTGCGAACTGTCATGGCGTCTTCTTCTAAGACTAGGGGCAAAACCATGCAGCGGTGACTAACGACTTTTTCACGGGACGCACGACGGCGGTACGCTGGGTAGCGCAGAGGTACTCGATGGTACAGAGAAGCTCGACGGCGTTTCTCTCCCTTAATAGACGCTCGACGGCGTATCAGCACTCGACGGTGCAGAGATGCTCGACGGCTATCTCTCTTCTTGCTAAGCTCCGGCGTCCCGGGCTCGCTAAGCTCAGTCGTAGGCACATCCTGGCTGGCCTTGGTTGCAGGCACATCCTGACCGGTATTCATTTCTTTGACAGCAATTTGCTGTACATTCACCCCCTGATCGCTAGCGAAGCGCTCTTGGATCGGGGTCGTAAGTTCAGCTGCGGGCGCAACCCGACTGGCATTTGGTTTCCTTGATAAGCCATCCGCGGGATTGGTCTTCCCAGCGCGATGCTTTATAGTGAACTCGAACGGAGTTAAAAACATAAGCCACCTTGCCTGTCTGCCGTTAAGCTTAGGCTGCTTCATAAATGTCTGGAGATTAGCATGGTCTGAAAGCACCTCGACGGGATACTTGCTACCCTCTAGGTAGTGCCTCCATTGTTTAAACGAATAAACGATAGCGAAAAGCTCTTGATCTGGCGTCGCATAACGGAGCTCCGCGCCAATAAATTTCTTTGACCAGTACGCTACGGGGTGCCATGTCCCGCTAGCGTCTGGCTGCGAGAGGATTCCAGCCATCCCAAGGTTTGATGCATCAGATTCGATACGGATCCGTTTTTGTGGATCAAAATGCTGGAGCACTGGGGCTTCTTGGAATGCATTGAGAAGCCGGTGAAACGCTTGCGTTTCTTCGTCGGAGAGCAAGACATTACCAGGCTTCTTGCCATTCTTACTTCCTCGAAGCAGGGAGGTTAGAGGTAATGCAATCAGGCTATACCCTTGGATAAATCGTCGATAAAAGTTGCAGAATCCTAGGAATACTTGGATTTCATGGTAGCTTTTTGGGATTTCCCATGAAGCGATAGCGTCGACGCGCTGTCTATCCATTGATATGCCATTCCTAGACACCACGAATCCTAGGAATTCAACCTGGTCTTGGTAGAAGGTGCATTTTGCAGGTTTCGCGTATAGCTGTGCCTGTCGTAACCTCTGTAGCACTTGACAAATATGCTCTGTGTGGGCCTCGCGGTCCGGCGAGAAGATCAGGATATCATCGAGATACGCCACACAAACGACATCGAGAAGCCCTCTTAACGCCGTGTGAATATAATTCTGAAAAGTGGCTGGTGCATTCGTAAGACCAAACGGCATGACTGTATACTCGAAATGGCCATAGCGAGTGCGAAAGGCTGTTTTCCACTCTTCTCCTTCACGGATCCTGATCCGATAGTACGCATCTTGTATATCAATTTTGCTAAAGAACTGCGCGCCAGCGAGTCGATCGAGGATCTCCGAGATGAGAGGAAGGGGATACCGGTTTTTGACTGAGACCTTATTTAATCCCCGATAGTCTACACAGAGACGTAGACTGCCATCCTTCTTTGGAACAAATAGGATAGGGGCCCCTGCTGGACTTTTCGAGGGTCGGATCCGACCATTGTCAAGGTTTTCATCTAGGTAGGACCGAAGCTCTCGAAGTTCTGTCTGAGAGAGAGGGTAAATTGGGCCATACGGCGGCGTTTCGCCGTCTTTTAGCTCGATAGTATGGTCTGTTGCTTTCTGAGGTGGTAGGGTCTTGGCATTTTCGGGAGCGAATACGTCGCGGTACGCTAGTAATTCGCTAGGGAGACCCTCCTCACGTGAGGCGGGGTATTCTTGGTTGTCTCCTGGAAGCCACACTTCCTCAGGAAGCTTTACCACCGCATACACGTACGCGTGGTTCCGGCATTCCTTTACAAATTGATATGGGGTGGCTATCGAGTATGACGGTGCGACATACCACCACTGGCGTTTATGTGGCGAAAAGTCGACGTGTTCATCTCGCACCGTTGTCATAGATAGGAGAACCGGGCTTCCTTCGAGGCGAGGGTCTCGATCGATAGCTAGACAACGCCTTTCGAAGGTGCGAGTAGTCCCCCGCGAGTCGGTCGCCGTGATAGGGACTATCCACACCCCATAAGTAGGTGTTGACCTTCGATTGATAGCTGAGATAATGACGCCGGTGAGTGGTGCGCGACGGAGTCCGTATTGCTGAGCAAATTGATGACTGACGATGTCAACCTCGGCTCCGCTATCGAGATCCGCATGCGTTTCGATGTCGCCCCGTACGGTAATTGGGATATATAGGCGGCTTGTGGTCCCAATTTTATCTTGAGGGGTCGGTGTCCCGGCTTCTACACCGACCCTCTGGCTTTTCCCGAATGCGCTGGTGCCGACTGAACCTTAGTCGAATTTTGGGGGCACTGGTCCTTCCAGTGGTCTGTTGACCCGCAGGTGAAACAGCTGTATGGTTTTTGTGGAGTTGTATTATCGTTTCGCTGGCGATCATGCGGCTTTGCGCCGAATTCACGCCGGTTTGAATATGGTTTAGTGTTTGGGTTTCGGTCACCACCTCGTCCTCGGAAGCTTCCACGGTTCCATCCTCGGCCCCGACCAAAGTTGGAGGATGGCCCGTTGAAGTTAGTCCGTTTTCGATATCCCTGTTGGTCAGGGGAGTGATGTCTTTTGTTTGTTGAGCGGGGAGGGTAGTCCTTTGTTCCCGACTCCGTTTGAATGAGGTTCCAATAGTGCATCGCTGTCGATACCATCTCGTCCCGATTTTTAGGCAAATGAAGCATAGCATTCTGGATACGTGATCGGAGGCGAAGCTGTAACTTAGTGAAGAAGTTAAGTGCCCGTTGATCCTCCGACGGTGCTTCGAAATGTCTTTCGAGCGAGAGGAGGTAGGAATTAAAATCGCTTGGACTTTGATTCGGACCTTGCCGGGCCTCTTGTAAAGAGGTAGCGATGTCGGCTTGTAGTGTGGCCGAATTGTGTAGTAACGTAAGAGTCCATTTCTCGAATAGTTCCCATGTCGTTTTGTAAGCGGTTCGCTGGGGCTCCGCCTTCTCTTCGACATAGTGTCGCCATCTTTCGCGACAGTCAGAACTCATGCAGTTGGTGGCACCAAGGATCTTTCTCTCGTCCGATCCATATTTGCGGGGTGCGCCTGCGAACATGTCTTGGAGGTCATTGAGCCAGGTTTGGCGTTGTTGTATACTGTAGTGTGCTTTAAAAATTGCAACTTCGATTTTGATTTCTCCGGAAGCTCGTCCTCGATCAGATGATGTAGAGGAAGAGCGTCGATGGCGATCCGACAACGATTTCTCGGTTATTTGGCCGATTGCTTCCTCGAGTTCCTTCTTTCGGGTAAGCAACGCATGAAGGGTTTCGAGGCGTTCGACCTCAGCGAGGTGCTCGCTAAGTTGGGAAGTCCGGTCCTGAGAATTGTTCTCCGGGCTGCTACTTCCGTCGTAGATAGTGGCGGGAGGAACAATGGACTCGGTGTCGGTTCGGTGTGGGTTCGCTGGCGATCCCCGAGCGACCGACGATCGGGTAGTCATTGTTGCTTTGGGAGGCATCTTCAATCTTAGGTAGTTGAAGAAGAAGGATCAGAATTGTAAAGAAAGGGGTTCTAGTATTTGCAGGATAGAGCCTGTCAACTAGGTAAGACGAAGATGCCTGGGAAGCAAGTAGTATATTGGAGGAATACAGAGACTGATCCTTGGAGAACCTCTGGGTTCTCCTGGAGTGCACTATTTAACATGGGAGATCAGCGTTGCGGTGAGGAAGCGCTGACGTGTCGACACCTGTATGATGTTGATCCTCTGACAGTGCGAGAGATCTGTGCATGATTCCTGAGGACTCTGTGCATGATTCCTGAGGACTCTGTGCATGATTCCTGAGGACTCTGTGCATGATTCCTGAGGACTCCGTTACAATAGCCTTACGGAGACTATGCTATCGGACGGGCACCTTATAAACCTAACCGGCGGCCAATTCTCTATCGTTCTAAGAGAGCTAGAGACCTTATCTATATCGACATTAGCGGCGGCGGTAAGCTTACACCCGCCATTGAAACGGGGGCTAGATACTAGCTTCTTATGATCGATGACTTCGATGGATAGGCCAAGATACGCTTCCTTAGGACCAAATCGGAAGCTAAGATAGTCATCAAGGAGCTTTTTAGCACGTACGAAAGGGACCGGGAATATCAGATAAAGGACCTTATCACTCCTAGAGAAGATCCACAACCTAGGAATGAAATTGGTGCTATTTAGACCGATAATGGCAAAGAATTCACCTTCCAAAAGCTTTAATATTGGGCCAAAATGAGAGGAATTCACTGGTATTTCATTGCCCCGTACGCCTATGAGCAAAATGGCAAGGTTGAGCGTCTTATGCGTACTGTTGGTGAGAGAATGCGATACATTCTAGCCGATAGCAAGCTTCCTACCTTCCTATGGGCTGAAGTCATGAAAACTGTTATTATCGTGAGAAACATGACGGTTTATAATGGCCGTAAGATGTATGGAAGACCTCCTATTACACCCTTCGAGCTTCGCTACGGTAGGAAGCCAGACCTATCATTTCTACGTATCATTGGTAGCAAGGTCTAGAAAGTCTTCCCACGTGAAGCTATTCACCAAAGCGAAGAAGGACGCCACCTAGCTCTGAGAGCAGAGCTTGGCTACCTCACTGGATACACTGGCTATAGCGGCGCCCAATATCGCGTCTATAGACCATTTCCTAATAAGAAAGGAGGCACAATGCATGTCGTGGGAGATGCAATCATTGATGAAGGACCCGATTGGGATCTATATAATGACCCTGACACCCCGACAACACCTACTAGCATCCAGCAAGAGACCCAGCCAGCCTCTCCAGCTATTTCCGGGCCCGTCAACCTCCATGGCCCTGATCCAGAGGACTCCGACGACCCCAAAAATGACGAATTCTACGTATTAGACGAGGATTCAGATCAATCCGAGGTCTTAGACGCATCGGACGTCTCCGACGCCGATTCTAGAGACCCAATTCAGCTATTTTCAACGGCTTTAAGAGCTAAAAAAGCTGAGATTCAACGCTATAAAGACTAGTCTATAGTGCTTCTTACGGAAGCTGCAATACTCTCTATAGAGAGCTCTCTCCTAGCACTTCCGTCTATCTAAGATATCGAGTCTACGCTAGCTTAATAGCTCGAGTCTCTAACCTCTCTTCGGGAAGCTAAGGCTTCACCGTTCTAGCTATAGTGGGAGCAAGCTATAAAGTTAGAGATCGCTTAATTTGAGGTTCTCTAAGTATAGCAACCAGTATCTCCACCACTAGGGGCCAAGATCCTCTCGGGTAGATAGGTCTATAAGCTTAAGACCGATACTAATAGCAGACCTACTAAGTTCAAAGCACGTTAGGTGGCCCGAGGTAATACCTAGAGAGAAGGCATTGATTATAAGGATGCGTACGCCGCTACCGGCCGCTACGAGACCCTCCGAGTACTCCTTATAGTCATTATATTAAAGAAGCTATATTCGACGCATTTAGACGTTAATTTGGCCTATCTCAATACGATTTTGGAAGAGGAAACGTATATATAATACCCCGACGGTCTCGACTTTCATAGCGTCGAACCTCACGGTAATGTCTATCGCCTTCGTAAGAGTCTATACGGCTTACGCTAGTCAGCAGCCAATTGGTATAAGACCCTTAGTAGCTTCCTCCTTTCCAAAGGCTTCAATACCTTATCCTCTGATCTATATCTATATATACGCCACGAGCAAGGGGGTAGAATTACCATTATCTTCGTCTACGTAGATAATATATTGCTCGTATCGACGTCTCTAATAACGCTTTAGAGAGTCAAGGAAGCGATCGCTAAGCAATAGTCTATTTTAGACCTAGGTGAAGTCTCTCACTACCTTAGCCTAAAGATCCAACGTGACCGTGAAGCCGGAATTATGAAAATAGGCTAAAAAGCCTATATTGATAAGTTTCCTAACGTCCTAGCAACCTCTCTAAGACCTTTTATCCTATTTAGTCCTAGCACCGAGCTTAGGAAAGCCGATGAACCGGCAAACCGTGAAAACGTGAAGACCTACTAGTCTCTCACCGGTAGTCTAATTTACGCTAGCACGGTCTTACGTTCTAATCTCTCCCTAGCGCTTAGGATGCTCACGAAGCATAACCTTAAACCCTACGATCCTCACTTCTCCGCCGTCTACTAAGCCGTCTAGTACGCTAAGCGAACTAGCAACCTTACGATAACCTATAGACGGCCGAAAACGAGTGGTAATACTAGTTTTGAGGACGGATACGGGTTCTAGGGGTGCGTGGACGCGTTATTTATATCAGATCCTAACACTATAAGAAGCCGTATAGGATAGGTATTCTACCTCGCTAGCGGTCCAATTTCTTAGGCTTCGAAGCAGCAATCCTGTATCACGAAGTTATTAGCCGAAGCAGAGTATTACGCTCTCTCAGACGCAGGAAGCTAGGGTGTATAGCTTTATCGCTTGCTCGTCGATCTATAGGCAGTGAAAGCGTCGGAACCAATTCGCCTATACAGCGACAGCCAATCCGCGATTTCCATGGCTAAAACCTTAAGGCATCACTCGAGAAGCCGCCACATTAAGACTTATTACCATTAGATCCGCGAGAGAGTTGAAGAAGGCAAAATACGACTCTCTCACGTCGCCGGCGTCTCTAACATTGCTGATAGCCTCACCAAGCCATTAGTAAGACCTGCTTTCGAAGCATTTCGCAACGCATTGGCGTTGAAAGCCTGATTCACCCTGAGAGAGTCGAGCATTTACCTCCTACGTCTCATGCCTTTCTTGAAGACATGGCAGCTTCAATACTAAGGGGGTGTGTTGAGATTCATGGCTTGCTTAGGCATCTCCAGGCATTAAATGCCCGCTTCGCCAAAGCATGAAGCTCATGATCAGCATTCAACCTACCATGTATAGGATAGTTCAGGGGAAATGCTTCACATTAAATAGGATCTCTCCTTCATAAAGGAGAGACCAGACTTAAACCACCTCGTTGGTTCTTGGCAAGAGTTTCCTAGCATCATTCATCGTATTCTCCATTCAAAATTTCAACAAATGATATGCCTTTTTTCGGAGTCGGTTGGTTTCTGAGAGGCATAACCTAGCCCCACGCGCTCGTGTCTATTTATGGCTTTAGCAATGACCCCTTACAGTACTCCAGATAGACCCTCATCACCTCCTTTCAGACACCTGGTGACTTGGTGACTTGCATCTGTCCAAATCTTGGAACATTGCTAATGGCACCTATTTTCTTTTTACAAGCGGATCTAATAATGATACCTTGACTCGCGTGTAGTCAAGAGTCCGACTTGGGGAATCATCAGCTCCATGCAATTACAACGATAAATTGAAATTGCTATTGAATTGCGAATTGTGAGTGTGCAACTTATTGGCCTGATAAAGCTTCGAAACGCCAGAAACAGGACGGTCATTATTTTCCAGGTTCCTTTGGGTTATTTTGGCCAAATCTTGTTTCCCTCCCACCCCGGCTGTCCATTTCCAAAGCAGATTTTCGATTAACGCTAAACAACACAATTCAAGCGATTTGAGACATTGCAAATTTGCTGTACTAGTTCATTGATTCTTTAGTCCATCTTAAGTCTCCCAGATCTTAGAAACAGGAAGTGAACCAGTATAGTATCACACGCCGCCACTAGACATACACCGTGAATTGAACCGATCAAGTCAACCTCCACTCTCTTCGCAGTAGGGTCGTCGTCAATATTGGATGACAGTCATGCATCACGGAAGCGCAACGGAAGAGAGATGCAGCTAGGTCGTCAAAAGTCCAAATCACAAGTCCTTCATGCTGTGGATAACCTCTTTTCTGCCACGTTGACTTGATACCATACAGATCACGTAGGCTGAAAATATATAACTTATCTCTTATATCCTTTATATCATTGTAATTGATCATCTCCAGGAATTCAAAGCCAAGCTTCGCACAGCTCCAGATGACATGCTATATGTACAACCCCCAATCTCCACCTCACGAGCCCCGATAAGTAGAGTAATTCCAAGGACCCAGCAGAACAGGAACATGATAATGCTTCCAGCCCTCCTCACCCTCACGCCCACGACCCTTCACAGTAAACTTGACTTCAACCTCGGGCCAGAAACTCTCCACACCCTGAGCCTCATACCAAGGGCCGACATCAAAGCGCACAGACCAGTTGGTCTTGCTATCAGCGGCGGGCAGCGCAGCGAGGACAGCGGGGACGGACTGCGATGCTGTTCCTACAGGCGTCCAGTTAGCCACGCGGCCGTCGGCGTTTGTTGTTGCGCGGAAGGTGGCAGGGTTGGCGGTGGTGGAGGGGTCGAGGAGGGTCAGGGTTACTGGCAGGTTTGCTGCTGGTGTTCCTGACAGTGTGTTGAGGCAATGGCAAGTGATAGGATCGCGCGCTGCCATTGTTGGTTGTTTGGTGGTGTTGGAGGTGGAGGTGGAGGTGGATTTGGATTGGGGATGTGGGGATGGGGAGATTTGTTGCTGGTAGAGTGCGAGGCGATTGGTGATGCGACCAATATTGGAAGTAGACTCGGTGGTGTCCATTCAGAGGGGTTTGGGGTATTGGGAAGAGTTAGAAGGGGAAAGGAGGGAGAGGAGTATATTTCTATTTGGTGCGCATCGGAGGATACCGATGGGTGCGGAGAGTGCCATGCAGCTATCTACTGGCCTCGCCCGACTTGTGCGGCAACTTCTCAGCTTCTTTTCGCCTCGTGTTAGTTTGAATATGGGTCGAGTCTGTATTTATTTCCACTGTTGTGTTTGTTTCAGTCTTGAATCAGCATTCAAATGGTGTTTTGGCGACTTGAGGGCAAAGTACACGCTGCGCGAGCATGAACAATAACCTCAAAGGGGATCTATATTTGTGAATAATTGCAAGGAAGTTGGCAGTTGTGGATAGTTGAAAGGGGAAGTGTCAAAAGGCCAGACTTCCGGAAAGTTCGACGGTTTGCGGGGCAAATAATCACAACTTCATTTGAACTTCCCACTTCAACTCCCCAACAATGTCTTCCGCTGTGGTACATGGCGACGATCTCGACATGGAGCCTACGCTCCAGTCGGTCCTCAACCAAAACACACTCCGTTGGATCTTCGTCGGAGGTAAGGGAGGTGTGGGTAAGACCACCACCTCGTGCTCGCTGGCCATCCAGTTGGCCAAGGTGCGCAAGTCTGTCTTGCTGATCTCGACCGATCCCGCACACAACCTGAGCGACGCTTTCGGTCAAAAGTTTGGAAAGGAAGCGCGTCTGATCGATGGGTTCTCGAACCTCAGCGCGATGGAGATCGATCCCAATGGCAGCATCCAGGACCTGCTTGCCACTGGAGATGGCCAAGGCGAAGACCCCATGGCGGGGTTGGGCATGGGCAACATGATGCAGGATCTGGCATTCAGCGTAAATTGCCCCGTCGCACCATTCATACTACGTGTTGAGCTAACTTGGTCTCGCTAGATTCCCGGTGTTGACGAGGCCATGTCCTTTGCCGAAGTCCTCAAGCAGGTCAAGTCGCTCTCATACGAGTGCATCGTATTCGACACCGCTCCGACCGGCCACACCCTCCGCTTCCTCCAATTCCCCACCGTGCTCGAGAAGGCGCTAGCGAAACTTTCCCAGCTGTCCTCTCAGTTTGGCCCGATGCTGAACTCGATTCTGGGCGCTCGTGGCGGTCTGCCCGGAGGCCAGAATATGGATGAGCTGTTGCAGAAGATGGAGTCATTGCGTGAGACTATCAGCGAAGTCAACACGCAATTCAAGAACCCGGACATGACCACCTTTGTTTGTGTCTGCATTGCGGAGTTCTTGTCGCTCTACGAGACGGAACGTATGATTCAGGAATTGACCAGCTACAACATTGACACGCACTCGATCGTTGTCAACCAGCTGCTGTTCCCCAAGGAGGGAAGCAACTGCGACCAATGCACTGCCCGGAGAAAGATGCAGAAGAAGTACCTCGAGCAAATTGAAGAGCTCTATGAGGATTTCAATGTAGTCCGCATGCCGATGCTTGTTGAGGAAGTGCGCGGGAAGGAGAAGTTGGAAAAGTAAGTTGACCCCAAACGGATCTCGAGGAATGTTTCAAGCTAACGCTTATCCTGCAGGTTCAGTGAGATGCTGGTGAACCCATACGTGCCTCCTCAGTAAAGGATGCGAGATACATTCCACTTATGTAGGACGAATTATGAAAAGATTAGAGAATAATACATGCATTATTGACATGATATGTTTGTGAGGATATTCTATCATTGTAGAGGATATGATATGACCATAGAACTGTAAACTTCCCCCATTATATCATCCTTGAGCTACGGAGTACAACGCACCTGTCTTGGCTGAACGCGATCAATATAGGGTTCTTCCAAAAACCCGTCTCTTGGCAATTGGAGAGGAAAAAGGATTCCTGTCCCAAAAGCGAGAGATGCAGATGCCCTCACTGCAGCATTGTGGCCCCGCGATCGAAGACGACAATCCGTGGTGCCACGACATCACCGCAGAGCCAATTTGGCGCCGCATAGGTTTGAGAATCTGCGGTGAGAGAGAAAACACGCACATCCCCCAGGGTCGGTGAATAACTGGGTAGTTTGCCCTTGGATTGATTCGAGACCGATGCTTCGCCATGCAAGCCTCACTTCTGACCGTGACCGGGGCCTCGGTAGTAAAGATGGGTGGGAAGGTGGATGAAACGCCCGGGCTTCCTGTCCCAAGCTCAATACCGACCATCAGAAAAAGCGTTGGGTCTCGTTGCTTGATGAAAGTGAGGCGCTCTCTTGTCAGCCGAATATTCCGACATGAACCCTTCTCCCCTGTGGATAATCTGGGCCATTCTCCTTCCGCTGTTTAATCTTTCTGCATCTTGCCGAGATTATTGTCCCGGGTTCGTCAAGAGGTTCCATCCTGCCATGTGGATTATGCACTGGGAAGGGAGTACGCGGTCTCCTTTCTGTGGGTTGACCTCCTGTGAGATCATATCCGAAGAATCAGACAGGCCATTAGCGCACCTATAACTGAGGGCTGTCTCATTTATCGCTTATCTGTTCGAGTATCATCCCTATTTATACTCCATGCCTTGTCCTTCAGGGAATGTCAAAAGTCCCACTGCGAGTATCCAGGCACGGTCCGTTTGTGTCGGTGTCGACTGGCATCTGACCTAACATTTCCTTCGCCTTGCCTTGTCGCCTCACCTCTGGATTCTGACAATGTCCCCTGACCAACAGTACTGGCTTCCGGGGTACGGGCTGTCCCGACATATCGTCTTAGGGCATATCCATTACTTCTTGGGCCCGACTGCGTCAGTCAGACCCTATAGCTATCAGGTATGCCAGGTTATACTTCTGCTCCACTCCGGGTAACTTGTCCTAATCATATATCTTTGGTGATAAAGGGACGTGAAGGATATCTCATCAACGGCGTGCCTCTCACGCGGGTTTGTTCTCCTTTCATGACTTTCTTTTTCGATATACTTCAATTGCAAAGTTGAAGTCCATCAGCACATCAAATCCTGACTGCTTTTTATAGGAACAAATTGACGACCTCGCAACAATGTCCCGGGAGTACGAAAGACAGGAGGCAGCTCGCATGGCCCATAACAATGGCACCGCAACTTCCAGTCCAGGCACCGATAAATCAACCTATCATACCTCGCATGAGACTTTTATCAACGAGATTATCCCGATAAGCACACCTGCTCCACGCAGACGTGATCAAGATTCGCGAGGTCGTTGATTTTCTTTCCGAGTGCGCTACCATCTATTGGAGAGGATATCCCACTTCCAGCCCTGGTCCAACCTTAGGATTCCCTTGAAGGACAGCCCTACCGTCGTCGATCGACATTATCTATCGGGTCAACTCTGTTCTTTCTTTTCACCTTGGAACCTCATTCATATTCATGAGGCAGGGAAACTTGGCCATTTCCTGGACATTGAGCCTCTGGAAATCGCCGGACTCCATGGATCAAGCCAAGGCGGTCCGGTCCAGTGGAAGCTCCGTGGATGGAAGCGGTTTTTGTGAAGGTAGCCGTAGCTTTTGGGGCTGATAGGATCGTCATCTTTGTTCCATTTTCATGCACTTTGCGTCTTTTCTCTCTCTTTTTCTTCTTATACCCTTCTGCAAAATAGCGAAAAGACTGTACAATGTCGTACGACAGGGGCCATGAGTGTGTATACAGTACCCCCGATGAAATATTGGACAGTACACAAAAGCCTCGAAGCGAGTATACCGTTTCATGCTTTTTTCTGGCCCTACTGTGGCCTCTATTTTTTTACCTCTTTTTTGCCCATTCTCCAGTGCCTCGGACTATAGTTATTTATATGCAAGTAAGGATATGAGAGGACGGAAAAGACTTGTGGTCTATGACTGTATTTAGGCCTGTCGCAATTATCCGATACCCCAACCTTTCCAAGTATCACCAATGATGGTTTGGACTTTTGAGATATCTTGGGACATTGTCAACAAGCAATCCTCTAGATAATCCACCGTGATGTTCGCATTGGCTAAGATCCTCTCTGCATCGTTTTTCAAGGCAGTATCAACCCTTTCCGACCTGAATAGCCGCATAAACACCTCGTAGGTGTCGTGTGCATGCTCAGTAAATGTCAGGTGCCCTTTGCTGAAAACCATGCCATCCAACCTATGTACCTTAGGTTCTAACACGACCCGGGTTGCAGCATAGTGAATTGCTGTCTCCCCATCGAGTGCTGCGCTGAGGTCAATTTCATTGAACCCAAGTAACTGCTTGACAATAGGTAGGCATGACGATGCGGATGCGATATGCAGAGCAGTTCGTCCAGTTGCATCTTTTGCATTTACGTCAATCGTCTCAGAGTTCAACAACACTGCTGCAGTTTTATAACCTGTAGCAAGGTGCAACGCGGTGCTCCCTTTATTGTCTCTGGCGTTTATATCACAGTCGTCGCGAGAAAGTAGCTGTGATATGTGAGCTGTCTTTCCTTGCACCACAGCTTTGTGTAAGGCTGTTCTTCCATCAGAGTCCTTTGCATTGACATCTACTTTGGGGGACAAGAGCAGAGTTGACATGCTTCGTATATTCTCCATAGTTAGATGGAGTGCAGTCATTCCATCGTTATTTTTTGCATTGGCATCGGTTCTCTCGGAGGCGAGAAGTACTGCGAGCGTAGACTTCAAAAGTACTGGGAGTTTAGACTTTGCATACTCCGGGTCAAACTGTAATTTCTCTTCTTTAAGCGCCGCAATATGAATTGCAGCCCTTCCTTCACGATCTCTCAGGTTGGCATCAACTTTGCTAGACCTAGTGAGAATTCCCATGATGGTCGATGATCGCTCAAAGCTTGCCGCGTGGTGAATGGGGCCTAGTCCGGTATCATCTAAGATGCCGGTATCAATTGACTCGGACCCCAGAAGTAGCTCAACCAGGTCAGCCTTGCAGTGCAATACGGCTATATGCAAGGCAGTTCTTCTGCCCGCGTCATCCTGAACGTTGAGATCGAACTTTTTGGACTCAATCATTATTTTCAGAAGGTCTTCAGACGAGTCAAGTACCGCCATGTGCAACGGAGTGTATCCAAGCCAGGATTTGACGGACACATCAATGTATTCCACACCAAGAAGAGACTCAAATATATTAACGTTTTTTGTAAGGACAGCCAGCAGAATGGCTGTTTGTTCAGTAGGGTCCCTATAATTGATATCGAAGCCGCCGTGGTTGATCACCGCCTCAACAAATAGATCATGTCCGCTTACAACAGCAAGATGCAGTATCGGGGGTTCCGAGGTCTGTTTCCAAAGGTCTCTGTTTGTCCAAATTCCGAGATCAAGTCTGAAATCCGCGAATCCATAAAGTAGAGTGTAACTCGGAAAAGACCTTATACTTTCTGAAATCGGAGACAGCCGGTTCGCTTCCAGAAGACTGATTAGTAACTGGCTTAATCTCCGACTCAACCCTTTGAATTGGAGAAGGTGAGGACACCAATACAACTGTGCATAGCTTCGCAAATGAGACTGGTTCGAGATATGACGGCTTGGCGTGGCCTGCGCGAGTGTTTTGCCAATATCAAACTCGGTCTCACACTTAGACCTTAATAGTCTCAGTGCAAGGTCCCGAATGTTGCCCGAGGATGGTAAAGCAGTCTTTGCGATTGTTGCGGGGACTGATCCAGCTTTGATTTCAGGAATGACTGTCGTTGAAAGCTGAGTTCCGAACATGTCATAACTCAGGTAGGTGATGATGATACCTGTCATACGTTCGTGTGCAGACTCAAGGTTGACATAGTCGGGCTCGTCTAGCAGGAATTGCTTGAAGCTAGAGTGCACAAGCCGGACAGTGAGCTCCTCCTCATCCAGTGTTATGAGGCACCCGCAACATGCGAGCGTAGCATTTATGTCATTGGGGAGTCTGGATGGATCCCAGACTGTATTGCCTGGAACCACGCTTAATGCTTCTCGGATTTGTTCCGTGGTTAACGGGCTGTGGGCGGCGGTGATCAGCTCCAGTACAGCTCGTTGGGTGTGTATTCCGGGTCTCTCAGATCTCTGTAGAATGCGAGAAAATGTCTCCCGAAGGTTACTAGGGAGATCCTCCAAGGCTTGGCGGATGGCATGATCCGAATCCATCATGCACAGTGTCTCAATTTGCAGCACAACCCAAAGAAACATGCCCTGAGATCGCTGCGAGAGGGTATCCCGTATCTCCAAGATTAAATGCGGGTCTCCAACCACGAGCCTTTGAGATTCTACACAGCTCTCCAGTTCTGCTTGAATAAACGTTCCAATCTCGGAGGAATTGTCAGGAATTGGAGTGATTGTGGTATGCATCAAGCCATCTGTATTGACTTCCAAAGGATTGTTGGGCTCGAGTCGAAGAGAAATACAGAGATGTATCGTGAACGTATCCTGAAGTCTTTTGAGTTCTTCCATCAATATCCGTCTCTCGGAGTATTCACATTCGTCAATTCCATCAATGACAATGTATGCTTTGAGATCAGACGCCAAGACACGCTGCAGTAAGAAAAATATAGTCTCATAATCTCCAAGCTTATTTCTATCAAGGAAATCTCGCATCGCAAGATCGGAGTTCAGGAATTGGGACTGCATGCGTCCTAACAACTGCCGAGCAATAGAACCAATGATTGTTCGGGCCTGAAGACTCTCGGTGATATCATATCGGCAAAAAAAGTAGACCACTGGGACGTTGCTGTCTTGAACATGAAGATGGAGATCATCCACGAGGTTAGCCAGTAAGACTGATTTGCCAGATCCAAGGCTGGCCGTATAAATAAGAGTCACAGAGCCGGATTGATCCTTCCAGTCCTTGTACTCGGCACTCTCACAAAACAGCCGTGTCGTCCCGGCTTTTCGGTTCTGTTTCCAAGTCACTGTGTGATCGTACATGGAACAAAAATCAAGCATTTTTAGATGCATGTTGAGTTGGCGCTTGTAGGAACCGGATTTGGAGAGCGTTTTCGAAAATTTTCTGAAGTTTGAGTTCTTTACAGCTGTAATTGTCTCGGCCATCAGCATTTGCACTTCGTCTCTGATCCTCGTGGCCCAAAGCTCGAGATTAGATTGGGATGATTTCAAGTCACCGTCGGCAACAGATGCTTTGAACTGCCCGAGACTCGACTTTTGGGTAAATTTCAAGAGTTTATGGCACAGATTGACAACCACAATGAAATATTCACACATGCATGACTGCAGATCCTCGGAACGAGGATATAGCAGAGCCATTCTCTCGTGGCGGGGAGCCAAGCGACCGACTTCCATGAAAACAGTCGACAATCTTTCAAGATATGAAGAGTGGTTTGAGATTAACTGTGGATGCATCAGCTATCCGAGAGGCAAGATAAAACCAGAGATGCCTTTGCTATGAAAATACTGACCAGCAGAGACGTCCGAACCAATGTCCAGACTCCACAAGCAACGAGGTTCTGCGAACCGCCTATAATGATGTCCCCAAGGGCAGCAAACTGCTGAACGGATTGCAGCACATTAACCATGCGTGGTCCCAAACAGCGCGTTTTCCCAGATGCGGCCTGGTCTATCTCAGCAGTGAGCCGCATAACATCTCTGATACTAGGAGGCGCATCTCGTAGTCGAGACTTGTCTGCCCGAAGCCTCGCCTTTTGGTCGGCAGAAAGGTCAGCTTCATAGAGCGACACTGCTTGCGCCAGTCGAGTTTCAGGCTTGAGTCGTGAAGCAAGTGTCAATTGGCTCATTTTGTGACGGCCAGAAAGGGAGCGGTTCATGTGCTCAGGTCCATATAGGAAAGAAGTTGAATCCTTTGAAGGGGAGTCAGTACTAGAAGCAGTGGCTGAGTATGAGGCTCAGCCCAGGTGATCCACTTGGGGGGCTGACGTGCACGTTAGCGCCTAACGGGTATAGAACGGTCAATGCCTATCCTTTTGATTCGTACATAGGAACTATTCATGTGCTTTTGCGAGCATACAATACGAAAGGTCGACTAGAAACCTTGGAAGGGGTTGTCAGAGACATCATCTTTCATCTCTATAGCCCATTCGTAACAACATAGAAACAGACCCCAAAATCAAGGAGTCTACATCATATCTCAATCTCTTCTCATCTTCGTTCCCCCTCCAAGCAATTGGACAGAGGGGCGCCACATATCTCTCGTGGCTTCTTTTTGAGATTCTCCACCTCCCTCCAAACCTCCAGGGTCAGAAATGGCCAATACATAAAGAGGTCAAGCAAAACATCTGACGACAAAGAAGTGAAAATATAGGGAGGGAGAGAGCTTTGTAGGAACTGTAAGATGACTAAAGAGGTAAAGAAAATAAGGTGGACCACCGAAGAACGCCAGCCGGATGCCACTCTGCACGGAGTCCCATCCCTCAAACAACCGTGTTGTGACCTACACGGGGAGATCACTAAAAATGGGTAGGCAGAAACAGGTTTCAAAATCACATAACGGAGAAAAGTTCAGTTTTCGGCATCAGGTCATGCGGGAATTTATTTTGCAACAGCAGAGCTAGAAAGAGGGTTAGCAATGGTCAATGCTGATTTTCCGGGAGAAATGCATACCTCAAGACTTGTGTGCGGAAGAAGGCACCCTTTGTCTTCTCAATGACTTGCTGGTAGACAGACTGGGGAGGGTGGTTCATAATCACAGTGCCCTCCTTATAATCGATCTTGGCGTCAACCCGGGTGTCGCGGATCAGGTTGACAATCCACTTCTCGCCCTCGTCCTGGTTCAGACCGAGACGAGCGGACAGATCGCTAGAAAACTGTTAATTCGTGTTCTGCACTAGAAAAAGATTCCCTATACTTATACTTACTTGATATCAATCCGTTGGTGGATCTTGCAGTAGCTCTCAGAGATGAGGTGACGGGCAGCCTCAACGAAAGCATCCGCCGCCGACACAAGGAAGAAGTCGCTGCGCAGAACCTCCTCGGCCTCGCCGAGCTTCTTCTGTGCCTCTTCGAAATCGAACTCGACGTAAAGGGCCTTGACGAAGTCGGTAATGGGGTCGGTGTACTCGTAGTCCTCCTGGCGCACAACGCGGATCAGATCCTTCAATTGCTTCTGGTAGATACCGGAGTGCTTGTGGGGACGGCTGCGGTTGGTGATGACAGCGGCGGCAAGGTAACGGAGAACCCAAGGGCAGCTGGTCTGGATGGTGTTGATGTAGGCGGGGGAGAAGAAGAGGTCGGTGAGGACGTCGCGGGCAGGATCGTGGTTGAAGAAGGGGAACAGCGACCAGTGGATGAGCCACGAGCGGTTGGTGAGCTGAGCGAGAGGGTTGTTGAACAGGCGAGTCTCAATGGAGTCCTTGACCTTCTGAACCTCCTCCATGGCACCCTCCCAGTTGGTGGTCAGGATTTCTGACGCCAACTTACCCCACGTGGCGGAAGCGACCTTGTCGTTGTCGGTGGACAGGACACGGAACTGGTAAAGCAGCTCAGCGGCATTTCCATAGCTACCGCAGCTGTACTGGAATCGTCCGTAGTCGTGGAGGCTGTTGACCATCTCGTTTGTGACACCGTGCTGCTCTTCGAGGAACCGCAAGTTGGCGGCCTTGTCGCTACGCAGGTTACCCACGACCTCCTCATCTTGCAACAACTCGGAAATCTTCTCGCTCTGGTCTTGGTAATGCTGTAGCTTGGCCAAAACCTCCTCGCGCTTCTTCACAAACTCGTCGGGAATGGTATCGGAGTTGTTGATTTCTTGCCAAAGGTTGGCAACGTAGTCGGTCATGTTGGTATGCTTGAGGAGCTCATATTTGGCCCGGGTGATCTCCTTGTCCTCCTCATCGCTGCCGGCGCTGAATTCGAGCAGGGGGAAAACGAGGTGACGGTCGAGGTACGGAATCAGTCGGGGGAGCAAATCGTGCTGAGAGGCGATCTCCTCGGCGGTCTTAGGTTGGTGAGAAGCAGCGCCGCTGAGCAGGGTCTCAGCGGAGGGAGGGACGTTGGCTGCCATGATGTGTCTGTAAAGATGGCAGAAAGGGGGAAAGGTCTAGAGAGGGGATAACAAAGGCCAACCGCGATCAATGGAGAATTTGCAGATTGTGCGGGCGTCGGTGGCCCTAAACCCTTTTGGGAAGTGGGTGCTGGAAAGCGGTGGCAGAAAATCTGAGCAGAGCGCCGAGCATCAGATGTTGCTGCTCTTCCCGGCCTCTGTCCTCCATCATCATTCTCTCCGGTTAATACACTCCGGTTGGTCCTCTAGACGTGCAATGGCGTCTCTTCTACACTTGGGCCCGGCCACTTCGGCCATGCGAAAGCAGGCCACTGCCATCCCTCTTCGCGTCAGCTCTGCACAATCCGTGGCTTCCGTTCAGACATGTAGTTCATTTTCCACATTATGTCCTCAGACAAGGTTGTCGGTTTCACGTAAGTGACATTTGAACAGAATTTGAGCAGATCTCTCTTGGTACATTGGACCCTGCAAAATTAAACCCATATGCGCGCTGTTTTGCAATATCTTGCAACTAACAAACAAGAGAGAAAACTGGGAACAATCTGGTTCTACAGGAAAATCGCGATACTAACCCTTCATTTCAGATTCTCACCCTCAAATCTCACTATCCTCGGCCTTCAAGACCTCTCTCCCTACCTGCCAAAGCCGCACTTTCCTCACCCAACTCCGTCGTCAAGCGCAAGCCCTGAAAGAACAATCCCCGTCGGCACACGCGACCCCAGTCAAACCCTCCAAGAACCCTAGCCCGCCTTTGAAGCTCGATAATCTCCCTTATTTCGTTCGCCGTTCCGCCTCCAACAAGCTGCCTGTCTATACCGACACCAAGGCCGGTGGTACGAAGAAGCTCACCAAGATCCAGAAGACAGAGGGTGATCTGGATCAACTCCGCAACGACCTGGCTTGCGCACTGGGTGTTGTCGATGGCCACAAGCCTAACCCCGATGTTGCCATTAACCGTCTTACTGGTCACATCGTTGTCAAGGTATGTTTGATTCAAGGTGGATTCGGTCAATGTGGAAATTAACACTCTGATACAGGGTTGGCGCAAACCTGAGATTCTGAAATTCCTCGAGGAACGCAAATTCTAAGGGCTTTCTCCTCTAATACCTGACCCTGGAAGAGACCCCCTATGATCTCTGATGGTCCTGGATGAAACCACAAAAGCATTAAACATACCCCCTCAATAGGGGTATGGCAGAGCATTGTTATCGAAGAGAGCAAGAATCAAAGCACATCGAAAACAAGGGATGAGAATGGAAGAAGCAAACGGTCCTGGTGATCCCTGATATTCATGGGTAATATCTATTTCCTTGATTTTGATTTCGTTGCGAGTTGTCTCTTTCTCTTCTTTTCCCTTTGGTGTTTGTGTCTTATCTGCCTGGTCGTGTCTTCTGGCGTGCACCTGCTTTTTGTTTCTCTTTCTCTTTTCTCACTGTAACACTCCTACTCTGTACATTTTCGACGATTCGATGGGTGCTAGTTCCTTTTCTTCATATGAATGATCATGCATCTCCATATTATTAGGAATTCGGTCTTTTCCTTGAATGAAATCTGCAATGCTTTGTGTCCAAGCAGGCCCAGAACCTGGATTATGCGTCCCTGTCCGATACTTACGTCCCAAATGTCCCGAGCAAAAGTACAATATCAAACCGACTACGACCATATGAAATGAGCATACAGCATTATGTACAAGATACTGTGTTTACCAAGTAAAGGGAGCAGCTTTGGCATCATGCAGTATCTCTCGATTTCCGAGGGTATTTTGAGCATTGTACACTGAAACAGAGCAGAACGCTATCTCACAAGAGAAGAAAAGAATAGAGAGAAAAGGAATAACCCCCGTGTCCACCAGCGCCCAAATGAGAAAATAGGGAGACAGACAATTGACATGAGTACAAATGACATGAGAGAAATCAAGATTGTCGTATATGCTACGTGAGACAAGTGCCAAGGATGATTGATGAAACAGCCCGTCGCAGGGAGGAATCATACAAACATCAACATCCTTACTCCGCTAACCGAGCATATGTGAGAAGCTGGCGAACAACACCGCCATCAATATTGGGAAGCAACAATGCGCCAAGCAGGCTTTCCTTCCTGGGGAGGATCCCTGATGGGACCCGGAGAGGGGCCGTGTTGTCCACCTGCTTTGACTTCTCGGCAAGTCGGCGGAGGACGCCTAGGCCCCGGTTGACGATCGAGCTGAAGGCATATGCGTCGGCTTCGGCTTGGCCTCTTTGTCGCATATTGATTTGTGGGATACGCTCAGTGCACAGTGCGCAGGAAAGGCGCAGGAGATGCACAGCAAATCCGTCGACCGAGTCAAGCCATGCTTGGGCAAGGGAACCATCGGCAAAAGTGGTGAGTACATCGGCTGACAAAAGGCCTTGCATCAGGAAGACCTTGCGTGCATCCACGACAGACATGGGCTTCTTGTCAGGGACGCAGGAAATGGCAAGGCCAAATGCACGTGTTAAGAGCTCTGGCTGGGGAGGTGCAGTTCCATCTCCAGAAAAGATAGCCTTGAAATATGTCCGGTTCGGGTCGTCTCTGGCCAGCATTTTGGCGAGGCCATCAACAGCAGCCGGAGTGTATCGATCAACAGAAGAATTGAACGCCGTAAACATCACTTTTCCAGAGGCAGATGTAGATCCAGAACCAGGTGCAAAGGCAAGAAGGAAAGTCAACAAACTCAATGCTTCCTCTTTGCCAGGGATTTGAACTACATGAGCCAGGTTGCTCAACAAAATCACTGCGTCTTTCATAAAGTCCAAGGTGTTAAGAGACGACCGCAGGAACATCTTGCGAGTCCCCATATAGCGGAAGACATCGCCAAACAATTGAGCAACAGGAGGGATACCGAGAGGCAGGAAATTCGTCTCGCTGAAGGAGAAGTTGCGCAGGATGGTGGTGATACAGATAAGCCGATCCACAGCCCGGTCAAGCTCATACTCGATGCTCCCGAATTCAGGAACATCTTTCAGTGATGTGTTTTCAGCATAACAATCCCGGGTGATTTCGTCGTATGAACGTAAAGACATGGTATCAGACTCCTCTGGGGTATGTTGCGCTAGCAGGTCGACCTGTTCCTCTGCGCAGTCGATCAGGCTCTCTACCAGATCGTCACAATTCTCCAGGGAGATCTGCACAGACGGTTCACCGGAAAGAGTGGTAAGGGTGTCCAGCGCAACTCGAATTTCGGCATACATCCCAGATTTGAGGCCCATGGTCAGCGCGTGGATATCGACTATTCCTAATTCTCCAAACCCTGGCACGTCTGGCTTAAGTCTTGAGATGTCATCGCCAATCTGGTACATTTCATCAACAGCAATAGGACCGTGCATACGGCCTCCTTTCAAAACCAGAGGTTTGAAGGTCTCCTCAATAGGTCGCTTGGTGAACTTCTCGGGCTTCGCTTCCGTTTGCCCCGGGGTTGGTGTAACACCCTTACCAGATTGCGAAGGAGAGGGAACCGGGAATGGTCCGGCAGCACCTTCTGTCGGTGGGCCAGGTGGTTGCGAGCTTCGAGAGACACTTGGTCGGTGTCCAGCCTGACCTGGCCTGCTTTGACCTCGTGGTGTCGGTGTAGCAAATCCATTGGCTGGGTTCATTTGGCCGTTATTATGGGTTGGGGTGTTGTTGTGAGGGGACTGTGTCATGTGCTGTTGTTGATCAAAGCCTGGGCTTGGCTTCACAGAGGGAGATTGGAATTGCATCCCTGATGCGTCATTTGATTGTCGTGGTAGACCGCCTTGCGGCTGCATCTGGCCTGCAAGCTTTTGCTGCGAGTTGAGGAACGCTTGTTCGTAGGGGCCCAAATTTCTAGAATGGTGACTCTGAAGTTCCTGGGCCGCCATGGGGAACTGCATCTGCGGAAATTGTAGCTGCTGTGCGACTACTGGCCACATATTCATCGCTGTGACCTTCTTCGAACCTCCCAACTTCATCACGGAGGCATAAAGTTGAACGAGATTGATCGGACGCCCGCTGACCATAGGATTCGGGTCAATCGGAAGGTTTTGGGACATCATAAATTTCTGGAGAGATCGCATGAATCCTTCTGGGTTACTGGGCTTCGGAATGTTCTGTGCCATATTCGGTGCCATCTGTCTCATCCCGCTCATTTGTTGAGGATTGGCCATCGGATTCATCCCAGAAACCGGCCGTCCCGCCATTGCAGCGTTGGGATTCATCTGCCGGGGCTGGTTTTGTGCCTGCATGGCTTGCAGTCTCTGTTGCTGACTCGCCAGAGCTTGGTGATATCCCGCTGGCACTTGGGGCATGCCACCAAACTGTTGCGCCTGCATTGAGGGTTGAGCGGCTGCGGAGGTCATTCCAGGCCCCTGTGGCATACCACCGAACTGCTGTCCCTGCATAAAGTTGCCGTTCTGGGGTGTGTGTACGCGGTTTCCATTATCTGACTGCGACGGAGACATCTGAGTGCCAACGTGGGGTCCGGCAGGTGAGAAAGGGCTAGGGGAAGCCGTCGCCATGCGAATGCTTTGCTGATCGAAGTCTTGCATAATAGGTGACTGCGTCACGTTGGGAGATGCACCTTGCTGTAGATGCTGGTAAGGGTTGGGATGTTGTTGGAATTGGGCGTTGCCATTTGGTGGACCCTGATACCCCGGATATGGCACTTGAGGAGTCTGAGATCGCGACCCTGTCACGCCTCCCGGTGCTGGCCTCGGCGACATGGGCATGCCATCTTCCGGTCGCGTTCGTTTTGATGGAATCACCTGGTTTGGGTTGTGGAAGCCCGGAGAGGCATTTCGCGACATGCCATTGAACATGCGCTGGAATTGGGATGGGTCCTGGGTCGGGGAGCCATGGAGAAAAGCGGTTGAGGGGTCTATTGTGTTAGGATGAAAGGCGCCATTATCCTGGCCAGGAATATTCGAGGTGTCGGCAAGCCAGGCATTCATGTCGAGCGGTTTTACCAACCCATCTACCTGGAAGGAGTTAGCATATGAACGATCCACGCGCCATCGCAAAGATGTGCAGCATAATAAATATAGGCTCAATCATCGAAAGACATCGAGACTGAACCACCAATGATTTTTTGAGGGTCAGATAGACGCGTCGGTGAGGTGTTTGGGGTAGTCGCGCAAGCGGTCGCGACACGGGACAAAGGGACGGTGGGGGGAGGAAAAACCACCAATTCGGTGTATAAAATATACATAGAATGGGCAAGGGAGGGGTGGGAACAAGGTACATACCGATAAGGCTGGATTCACTAAAATTCCGCTTTGCGAACGGATGACTGAGGCCGGGTCCCGGTGATGGGATGAAGGCAGAGGTTGGAGTGAGATGGGTGGTCACGTGGTGGGAGCCTGAGGCCACAAACAGGAAAGGGGGGGAGGAGGGATAGGATATGGGGGGAGAGGTAGACGCCTCGGTAAGCTGGGGTAGTGTTAGTGGAGGGGAACGTCACTGGGCTATTAAGGGCCAAGATAATAGACGCTCCAAATCCAGAAACAAATGAACTACAGGTGAGGCGCAGAGGTGGACTGCGGAAGGGGTGCGTGGCCACAAACGAATAATGATGTAAAGTAAAGTAACCAAATAACAAAGGGGAAACCAGAAAAAGCAAACGGAGTATAAAAACAGTAAGAATGGCGTACTTACCAGAGATCACAGCCGTTCAGTTAGGGATGAAAGGGGAAGTGGAGAGAATGAGGGAAAATTACTGACAGGTCAGAGCTTTCAATGGTTACCGCCATTTCCGGCCTTCACTGTACAATTTTTGTTTTGTTAGTTGTTAGTTATCAGTTTGTCGGTTTGTCTTTTTGTATGTGGTATTTTTCAAGGCTGTGTTTTAATGCCCTTTTTTAAGGTCTTTTTTTGGGGTCTTTCGGGGTTTTGGTTTCTTGTTAGTTTGCCTCTATGCGGGCAGCCTGAGCCTGGGCAATCTGAACCTGGGCAGTCTGAACCCGGGGAAATGGCCATAATCAAAGCCATGTTAGTGAGGGGAGTGTGAAGAGAGAGAAAACTTCTGTGCCAGAGCAGAAATTAAAATAAAAAACCACTTAGGTTGGGTCTCGTAAATCGGAACGATGATCCATTCCAACGGTCTCCGCCGAGGCTAGATCATATACTCCAGTGAAGGTGGATAGGGTTCCAAGGGGCAACATCCCGCTCTCTTGGATATGGGAAAGAGAAGGGAGGGGAAATGATCGAGCCATATCGGCCAGTGGTTCTCCTTATATAAAGCTTGGACTAGCGTCTGATAATCGTGTCGATGCGCGCCCAATCCTCCGGAGACAACTAAAAAAGCAGAAAGCAAGTCCGCCGTGCAAGGATCCGACTCGATCCGCATGGAAACATGATGGTTCTGTGCCTGTCCCACCGTGTGTTGGGCCACTCCACCGCTAGAGGTGATTGGATCAGCATATCTTCATTTCCTTGAAGGGTTGAGTCTCTGAGCTCATTGTCTCAAAGTCTTTCCAGTCCAATCTTCTCCCCCTTTTCGAGTTGGTCCTGATCGTGTCCCCAAATTGACATGCTTTGAAACGAATACCCCGGGCAAAAAGAGCTGTAGATGTCATCATTGGCCACAGGCCGTCGAGTCCGCCGCAGCCGCTAGCGTCTGACCATTGGTAGCCTCAAACTGATACACTCAGGTGGCCAGGGGACCAGGTATGATAATGGGTTTATATGTGCTTTCTCTCCAATATAGCCTTTTTCCGTTAGAAACATTACAGTTCGGGGTAATGGTTTGGATTAGCAGGTTGCCATACGAGGCTAATTGCCACATTCAGTGAGAATAACTGACCCTGCCATAGTTTATACACTAGTATACTACAAGACTTTACACTATAATTTTTTGTATTCTCGAACATTCAATGAAAACACTAAGGAATATAAGGTTAACACAACTGATGGGCCAAACATTTGTTCATTGTATATCACGTGACCCAACCAAGCTCCCCGGCCATATCGTCGAAAGCTCCAGATGGCTGACCTCCAGACCCTTCACACAGCGCGTCATTCACCAACCATCTCCAAAGCACATACATTCTACTTCCAGATTATAGACGCTATTTCTCTTTCGGATCTCATTTGCTCTCAACAGAATTCACCATGGGAGACGTGGCCGTGGAGAACCCGGCGAACAACGTCACGCCGCTTCCCAAGCCAGGCGCGCTCGACGCCCTCGCCAACTTGGATTCCCTCGATGGCACAGGGGTTGATGGAAATGATGAATATGCTACTCTGAAGCGCCTACAGAGACATCTAGAGTATGTCTGACCTTGATGGATGGTGTCATCAGGTACTGACGAACACAGGTATATCCAACTGCAGGAGGAATACATCAAGGACGAGCAGAGGTATGCATCTTTAATCCGGTGTTGAGGGCCCTACAGTATCTAACCATAATGGACCAATGCAGAAGCTTGAAGAGGGAGCTGGTTCGGGCACAAGAGGAGATTAAGCGGATACAGAGTGTGCCGCTGGTCATCGGACAGTTTATGGAAGCTATCGACCAGAAGTAGGTATGCCCTTTCTTGGTATTTGAAGGTTCATTTTACTGACAAATCTTTCCAGCACTGGTATTGTGCAAAGCTCAACCGGTTCTAATTACGTCGTCCGCATCCTGTCCACTCTCGACCGCGAGAAGCTGAAACCCTCATCTTCGGTCGCCCTTCACCGTCACTCCAATGCCCTTGTCGATATTCTTCCTCCAGAGGCCGACTCCTCTATTGCCATGCTGGGTGAGAACGAAAAGCCCGATGTGACGTACGCGGATGTTGGTGGTCTCGATATGCAGAAGCAGGAGATCCGGGAGGCTGTCGAGCTGCCTTTGACACATTTCGACCTCTACAAGCAGATTGGTGGGTGAGAATCAATTTGTTTCCAATAACACAGCTAATGATCTGCAGGTATCGATCCTCCTCGTGGTGTCTTGCTGTATGGTCCTCCTGGAACCGGAAAGACCATGCTGGTTAAGGCCGTGGCCAACAGCACAACTGCCAGCTTCATCCGTGTCAACGGGTCAGAGTTCGTACAGAAGTATCTGGGCGAGGGTCCTCGTATGGTGCGCGACGTTTTCCGCATGGCGCGTGAAAACTCACCGGCCATCATCTTCATCGATGAGATCGACGCGATCGCCACCAAGCGTTTCGATGCCCAAACCGGTGCCGATCGTGAAGTCCAGCGTATTCTGCTGGAATTACTGAACCAGATGGATGGTTTCGAACAATCTAGCAATGTCAAGGTCATCATGGCCACCAACCGAGCTGACACTTTGGACCCTGCTCTGCTGCGTCCTGGTCGTCTGGACCGAAAGATTGAGTTCCCCAACCTGCGGGATCGACGTGAGCGCCGCTTGATTTTCACCACCATCGCATCCAAGATGTCGCTTTCTCCCGAGGTTGACCTCGACGCCCTGATCGTGCGCAACGACCCCCTGTCCGGTGCCGTGATCGCTGCTATCATGCAGGAAGCTGGTCTGCGGGCTGTCCGCAAGAACCGCTACAACATTATCCAGTCGGACCTTGAGGATGCTTATGCCGTTCAAGTCAAGAATGGACAGGACGATGACCGGTATGTGCTTGCCCTGAGATATTGGTTTTCATATCTTACTAATTGGTTTCTTGCAGCCCTGACTTCTACCGGTAAACGCTTGGGTCTTTCGGAGGTGTGGTGGATTTCAGTGACGAAAGCTTGGTCTTCCTCACCAGTTGTATTATCAATAATATGCAGGCGCCATGTGTCACAATGTTTGGACGATTTCTTGATTCTGTAATGCTCCTTTCGACCTCTACAGTGGTAGATTGCCTTGTCTTGGCATTTACCTGCCCTCGGTCAACTAAACCGTCCCTGTAAACTAGTAGCCAAGAATATCCGTTTTGTTTAGTGTAATTTACATTGGAGTACTTTGTTATGACTCTGGTGAGGAAAGGCTGTGATTCGACGGTTTGTTGTCGCGATTCTCACGGTACTCTACCAAATATATATATCCGTGGGTGATACTGTATCGAAGTATATACGTCTGAATCCGGACCACTTTACGCTCAAGAGCACGCTGGGCTTTACGGTTTACCTTTCGCTTCAAAATTAGCACAGAATAAGGGCCATGCTATTGTTGCAACAAGACCTTGAGGTGCATGGTAGCTTCCGTAGAAGACCACTGGCGCACAAAGAACCCTCGTGTCTGTTGCCAGAGCTACGGCAAGGTAGCCATGGCAGTCTGCAGAAAGGCAGCTGTTGTGTTCAAGAGTCCTGCAAAGGCACGCGATCCTTTGATGCAAGGCAGAAGGACCGCCTGCCCTCGCACGGAGACATATGTCCAAAGCTTACACGTACAAGAAACCCCTCAAAGTGACACGACATCGGCACGATTCCAGAATTCGTAGAAACAGCAGCATCCATAGCGTAGCTTTTCGCCACACCAGTCATCCTGCAGCTGCCAGGTACAGCGGGAGGGGGGTTTCCGACTAGTCCGAGCACTCCGTCAATGGCGCTAGTTCCCCAGGCACTAGCCCCCATATATTCCCCCGATTGCTGCCAACCTGCAGGCAATATGGATAGAATTATGTGAGCTAACTAGTAGAGAAGAAAAAAATAGGCAAACGGAACACATGAAGGTCTGGAATTCGGGAACCAGAACCGCGTGATATGGGGACGTCCCAAAGGGGTTTAGTGCCAAGTGCGACCCTCCTGCTTCCGTCATCGGTCTCCTCATCCCCAGTCCCATCTGCTCTTATCTCTCTCCTCTCCATCTCACTCTCTTGTTTACCATCACTTTCACTTACACTATTGATATTGAATTATGAAGTCGTCACTCACCCTCCTGACAGCTTCGCTGTTGGGCAGTGCTGCCGCTGAGGTTCACAAGCTCAAGCTCAACAAGGTCCCTCTGGATGAGACACTGGTAGGATCATTGATGCCTAAAGCATACCTAAGCTAACCGCGAAGTAGAGCCCTCAAAACTTCGGTGCTCATATGGCCAGCCTGGGCCAGAAGTATATGGGCCAGGAGCACCATGACCGGTTCCGCGATACGTCGATGAAGCCTACCGCCGGCCACGATGTGCTGGTTGACAACTTCCTGAACGCTCAGTGTATGTATCATGCCAAAGGGCTCTAGACACTGAATTTTGACGATTCTGATCCTTTCCAGACTTCTCTGAGATCCAGATCGGTACCCCTCCCCAGAGCTTCAAGGTCGTCCTGGACACTGGTAGCTCCAACCTCTGGGTCCCCTCTGAGCAGTGCAGCTCTATCGCTTGCTACCTGCACACCAAGTACGACTCGTCTGCTTCGAGCACTTACGAGAAGAACGGTACTGAGTTCGAGATCCGCTATGGATCTGGTAGCCTGAGCGGCTTCGTGTCTAAGGACACACTCCAGATCGGTGACCTGAAGGTCAAGGGTCAGGACTTTGCTGAGGCTACTAGTGAGCCTGGCCTGGCATTCGCCTTCGGTCGCTTCGATGGTATTCTCGGCCTTGGCTACGACACCATCTCTGTCAACAAGATGGTTCCTCCCTTCTACAACATGCTGAACCAGAAGCTCCTGGATGAGCCCGTATTTGCTTTCTACCTGGGCGATGCCAACAAGGATGGTGACAACTCCGAGGCCACTTTCGGTGGTGTCGATAAGAGCCACTACACTGGCGAGATGATCAAGATCCCTCTCCGCCGCAAGGCCTACTGGGAGGTTGAGCTCAACGCCATTGCTCTTGGCGACAACGTTGCTGAGCTTGAGGATACCGGTGTCATTCTGGACACTGGTACCTCTCTCATTGCTCTGCCTTCAACCATGGCCGAGCTTCTGTAAGTGTATCCCTGACTGATGTTGTGAATTTCGCTAACCCTTTCCAAAGCAACAAGGAGATCGGTGCTACCAAGGGCTACACTGGTCAGTACACCGTGGAGTGCGACAAGCGTGACTCTCTCCCCGACCTCACCTTCACCCTGTCCGGCCACGAGTTCACCATTGGCCCCTATGACTACATCCTGGAGGTCCAGGGCTCTTGCATCAGTAGCTTCATGGGCATGGACTTCCCCGAGCCTGTGGGTCCCCTGGCTATCCTGGGTGATTCTTTCCTGCGTCGCTGGTACAGTGTCTACGACCTCGGCAACAGCGCTGTTGGTCTGGCCAAGGCCAAATAAGTGCGCCAAGATTTAATGGCCCCATGAGTTGTGAATATCAAAGATCCGTGTGACTAAACGTTTGCTTCATATATATGTGCGGCTTAGCTGGGTTGACCTCATAGCCCTTGTAGCGCACTTGATCATTTGCAATTGCTGCGACTACGTTGACTAAACTCCTCTTCTGTCTTTGCTGTCACAGTCTATCATGAGGCATTTTGGTTTATTGGTACTGCAAATTGATCTCTTTACACGTTAGGATTTACCCATTGCATTTAAATCATTACTGAACCCGCTCTCCTGCCCTCGTATTGTATACCAAGCTAGCTATATCAAGTTTGCTCCTATGAACTATCTCCCGATCTCCGAGTTGACGTAGTCATATAAGTGACAATTGGCTGGAGCTAATGTCGATTTTAAGGTGCAGGCTGCACCAATCCACGAACAAGTTTCTGATACATGCTGTGGTCAAGTACACTTTTTCTACTGCTCTTTTCAATGCATGGGTGTAATAACATCAACTAGTCCTACTAATACACAAAGCCAAAGCGAACCGATGTAAGTAGGCTAAAACACAACGTATGGCGGTGAGACATGGCATGCTCCAACATAGAGGTCACCAGTCCGGCTAAACTTTACCGTAGATGTTACACCCCAAGTAAGGGCGCACCTACAAATAGTTCATTGAGTCATTTCATCAGGCCACGCAAGAAAAGTGAATGAAGTCAATCTCAAACCAAGGAGCGAGACCAATACCTGTTTTTAGATACCGTAATGACATAAGCGGAAGCTCGAAAGGCTCCAGGTCTGTCCCCGCACAACTTCAATGAGCTTCTCTTTCTTTGATTGCAGCAAACTCCAACCAACGTTCCTTCCCTCTTTGACCCTAAGCAATTTCCTGCGCCTGGTGCGGGACCTGTCTTTGACCTCCGCGCCAGGTTGTGCTAGGCGCACGAGTTTTCTTTGATCTTTGATCACCCGCGCCTTGTGGCGATTCTCTCATCGCGCTGCCTAACTACCTCTTCGTTTCCTCAAACCCTCCCAAGACAGCCTGCATCTCAAGTGACAGAGTTGACTCTCGCTAGAGCAATACCTGTATTTGTTTCGTTCTTCACGCGTCGCGTGTTGGTGATGGCTTCGTAGCCGGCATCGCACGCGATCACCTCATACGACCCACACGTCCGCTTTTGACGCGCCGTCCACAACATAAAGGCACAGCGGGTACCTTGAGATAAGGATTGCGATTTCACGCAATTTGTCGCCTGGGGCGAGCTGAGAGCCATCATGCTTCTTCGTTTGCCGTCCGGTCTGCACTACCCAATCACGGTGACGTCGCTGCTCAAGCAGCCTGGCGATCCGATTGAGAGGGATGAGGCTCTGTTCTGGTATTCGTATGAGACGATGGTGACGGAAGGTGATGAATTCGGGAACAGGACCGATGTCCTGCGGAAGTTTCCAGCAAGATATGAATCGACTGCCGATGGAGAAATTGTTCAATGGAAAATCAGAAAGGGGGATGTTATTGATGATGCGTGAGTATTGGTCAATCGTTACTGTTGCTAATTCTTGTCTGACCACTTCCCAGTGTCGATATTGTTGAAATCGATGAGCCTTGTGCGCATGAGGTCCAATTCGGCGGACTATGCGCGGAGTGTGGCAAGGATATGACTCAGTATGTATATGTCGAATAATCAGGGTGAATATGGCTAATAGCTTTCGTGCACAGATCCACATACAATACTGAGATCATGGATTCCACGCGCGCTCCGATTCAGATGACACATGATAACACCACGCTGACTGTCAGTCAGCGGGAAGCAACCCGAGTGGAAGAGGATGCAAAGCGCCGGCTACTTGCATCGAGACGTCTGTCTTTGGTGGTAGATCTTGATCAAACAATTATTCATGCCACTGTCGATCCGACAGTTGGAGAATGGAAGGAGGACAAGGAAAACCCTAACCATGAAGCACTGCGGGATGTGCGACAGTTTCAATTGATTGACGACGGTCCTGGGATGCGCGGGTGCTGGTACTATATCAAGCTCCGGCCGGGACTGGAGGAATTTTTGCAAAATGTGGCTGAGATCTATGAATTGCACATCTACACTATGGGCACTCGAGCCTATGCTCAACATATTGCTGATATTGTTGATCCTACCCGCAAGCTATTCGGAGATCGAATCCTCAGTCGCGACGAGAGTGGAAGTTTGACCGCCAAGAACCTGCAGCGGCTCTTCCCCGTGGACACCAAGATGGTGGTTATTATCGACGATCGCGGTGACGTGTGGCGCTGGAGTCCCAACCTCATCAAGGTCTCTCCTTATGACTTCTTCGTCGGAATTGGCGATATCAATTCGAGCTTCTTACCAAAGAAGCAAGAAATTGCAGCGAAACAACAAGCGATCCAACCCAAAGAGCCCGCGAAGAAAAAAGAACACCATGTCAATGGCAAGTCTGAAGCAGGGACGGAGGTCTCAGCATTGGAGCAGTTAGTGACAATGGGAGGTGACCCAAGGCTGCTCCAGGAGCAGACTAATGCACAAGAAGAGACCATATTACACCAGGTGGAAGACAGACCTCTGCTGCAGAAACAGAAGGAACTGGAGGCAGAAGATGAGGTAGCTGAAAGCAACGAATCAACTTCCAGCATGGAAGACTCCCAGGAATCCATGAAACACCGCCACCATCTACTCGAGGACCACGACCAAGAACTCTTCCAGCTACAAAACCGACTTGAACAAGTACATACACAATTCTTTGACGAATATGACAAGAAGCGGACCCTCGCACTCGGGGGTCGGGTGGCAGCTCTAAGGGGAGAGAAGGTCCCATCGAAGGACAAAGATGTGGATCTGAAACTGGTCCCTGATGTCAAAGACATCATGCCACAAATCAAACGCCGCATTCTCGGAGGAGTGGTCTTGGTATTCTCGGGTGTCCTTCCATTAGGAACGGACTTCCAGAATGCCGACATCTCTCTCTGGGCCAAGAGCTTCGGTGTGATCATCTCTCCAAAGGTCAACGCCCGCACAACTCACCTTGTAGCTGGCCGCAACCGCACTGCCAAGGTGAGGGAAGCCACTCGCTACCCAGACATCAAGATCGTCACCACACAATGGCTTGTCGACTCACTGGTCCAATGGAGACACGTGGACGAGGAACCCTACCTACTCCCCGTCCATCCAGATGACCGCGGCGAACCTCTCTCCCCAGGCTCCCGAGAACAAGAAATGGCCTGGCTCTCCTCAACAGACGAAGACACGAATGCCTCTCAGTGGACAGAGGGTGACGATGCCGAAGGCTTCATGGATGAATCCGGGCTAGACTCAACATCGCCCATCGGATACGATGCCGAGGAGCAGGCCGCCGTGCACGACGAATTAAAAGATTTTCTCGGCAGCGACGACGAAAGCGAGAGTGACAACGAATCATTACCAGACGAGACAGCGGCAACTGGCACGAAGCGGAAACGCGGCGACGGAACTGAGAGCGGGACCGACGAAGAAGAATCCGGAGATGACGACGGAGATGAAGAAAAACGAGGCTCCCGATTGTCGCAACGCATTAAACGCTCGTACGAGCGGAACACCGGGCTCCGGGAAGTCGTCTCGGCCCCTACCGGAGGGGAAGATACATTAGTCCCGTCAGTTCCGCAAGAAGACGAGTCCGATTCTGAGACTCTGGAAGGTCGTGACCAGAATGCAAACCCCGATGACGATGACGACGAGCTAGAACGGGAAATGCTCGCTGCCTTGGAGGAGGGGGCATATGACCCTCAAGCGGAAGAGGATATCGCGGCTGAGAATGGATAAACTAAATGACTGTTCATTACTCCTGTGCCCCCGGTTCGTCCTGTCTCTTATTCACGGTCTCTTTCTGCCGTGTTCGCGTAAACGGTGTGTGCGTTGCAATGCGCTCCTGGCATAGCGACGGCGTTTATTATGGTCATTCGATTCTCCACATCTGGCTTTCGGCTTTGTGTTGTGGTCAACGTGGGTTCTTTTCTTTTCTTGTGTAATTTGTGAAAATTTGTTTATCTGCTATTTGTATGATTGTTTATATATAGGACCCATTAGCTGTTTAATACAGTCTAATGCTATTCTATTCTCACTTAAACCTTGGTCTCTACCTCATAGTGAACCCAACAAGCATGCTGATGCGTAGATGAGGTGCAATCCTCTCAGATTAAAGTATAAACAGATAAGCCAAGTCACTATCCAAGAAATAACTTATATACTTATAGAATTCAATGCTGTATCGCTCAACGCCAAAGATGCAACACATGGTATCAAAAAAGGGACATGAATCAATCATAAACATCACGATTAACCTGCCAAGACATAACGATCATCCATAAATAGAAGATAGTATTGACAAGTTCCAACGCAAAAGCAGTCTTCCAGCAATTGCCTAAAAAACAAGTCAGTCAGTAATGAATACAATACACAGAGGGTGTAGCGGTATGCAAGCGTCGAGAGAAACTCACAAATCGTACTCTGAGTCAACCAAGCCAAAGTATTGATATTATTTCCCCAAGACTTATTATTCTCCACATAGATCTGGCAATTGGCATTGACATCACCGACAATCCCATAAAGCTGCAGCGAGGTCTCAATCAAACCAGTCAACCATAACACGCAGAGTATAAAGCTGCCGATGATGATAATGCCGGGTAAGAGGAATCGACGCTCGGCGAGAACGAGAACAAGGAGGATGAATGCTACACCTAGAGCGCTTGTCACGACCATGAAAGGGAAGAGCCTGGTGGGGGTTTCTTAGTACATGTATGTATACGGTTGGATAGGACTGCAACAGCAAGTATTATATGAACCACTTACCAAGGCGTCCCGAGATGCATTTGCGATTGAACAGTCATAAACCACGAGAAAATACCCAGACATGTCGCTGAACATGACATGACAATCATGATCCAGATGTTGAGTTGTAACTCGGGCCAGTGGTACTTGCGGCGCGCTTCATGGCGGATGCGAATGGGCATTGTGTATTAATTGAGAATGAAGCGATTCCAGAAAAAAAATCGAAGTTGTTTGCGTTTGTTGTATGTTTGGGTGTGTGTCGAGGATTTGAATGAGATCGGACTTGAGTGTAGAGTCCAGTCCCTGGTGCGCGCTTTATACCACTCCCCGTCTCGTCCGTTTGTATACACTCCCAAATGCCCGACGCTAGTCTGGATGCCCTATGTTGAGTCGCTGGACCCAGAGGGAATAGACGAAGCGCGAATAGAGGTCGGCCGGGTGGATTTGTACAGCGAGGTTTTGTTTGATTGTACCGAAGGTGAGGTATTAGGTGTTAGGGAGCGGACAGCGCATTGGGCGTCTTCGCGCTGTGAGAGAGATAGGCTGGAGTTGGCTTGGAGTTGGTGCGACGGTGGAATGTACAAATGTACTACTGCGCATGAATTCCCCGAGAAAACTGAAGGAAAGAATAGCCAAGAGAATGTTTATGGAGGGTTTAGGGAGAAAAATAAAGAGAGGGGGGTTTGTTGATCGGGAAATTGAGGTGGCAGGGGATCTAGTCTGCCGCGTTGTCACTTCTTACTTTTACCGGCACTTGGGACTTTTCTTGCGAAATTGTGTCTATTGATCTAGGAATTCTTTCTCTCTGTTTGTTTATTCCCTTTCCCTTTTATTATCCCTTACAGCAAAGTGTCGCCCAATGCACTCCGCACCAGTGAGCACCCCGCGCGGATGGTCTCTGAGGCGCCCTTCTCCTCCAGGCTAGGGTTTACTTCCACCAAGTCCATTGCGATACAGTTGCCTGTCTCGTGCACAGCCTCGCAGATGAAGTCTCCCTCGCGCAGGGTCAAGCCACCACGGACGGGGGTGCCTGTGCTAGGAGCCCACTGGGGGTCCAGGGCATCGACATCGAAGGACAAGTGAATGGGAGTATCATTGCCAATATGAGCAAGAGCCATATCGACAACACGACCGATTCCGTGACTATTGGCAGAGTTAGACGATGATCACCCAAGACCAAGAGAAAACAAAACAAAACCATACCGGTCAATATCATGCATGCTGAATGCCTTGATACCATTGTCGCGGAGGATCTTCTTTTCTCCACGGTCGACATCACGCAGACCAATGTACACCAGCTTGCGCATGCTAACCATATGCTCATCCTGCAACCACCCAAAGATATCGCGCTTCTCCTCCCGGGCCAGCCGGGTCAAGAACGCCATGGGCATACCGTGGATGTTACCGCTGTCGCTCGTCTCGGGGGTATTAATGTCGGCGTGGGCATCGACCCAGATAACGGCCATTTCGCGGCCGAGACGCTCGCGGATAGCCTTGGCTGTGCCGGAGACGGAGCCGATGGCGATGGAATGGTCGCCGCCGAGGGTCAGCACGAACTTGCCTTCCTTGGCGTGGTTGTAGACCTGGGAGCTGAGCTTCTCTGTCACGGCGCTGACGGCGCGCGGCTTCTTCATGCCTCGGTGGTCCGGGTCTTCGGCGGGGATATCCTGCTCGTAGTAGTGGACTATGTTGTCATGATGGACGTCGTAGTCGAGGTCTTCGCTTAGTTGGGTGAGGAGGCCTGATTCGATCAAGGCCATCGGGGCTGCTTCGACGCCTTTCTTGCACTGTTGGGGTTAGTTGCGCTCATGTTGGTCTTGTAGAGGGTCTTACTTGACCACCGTTGAAACCGACGGCAACCACGCCCAGTTGGTTGGAGTGGGTAAGGAAGCGCGAGGCGATAGTAGAGGGCAGCGTCATTGTGTAGGTATTACAGGAATGTATCGTAGAGCAACGAAAGACAGAAGAGAGAGAAAGGTGAAAACTGATCTCAAGATCGCGATAAGATAAAAAGTGGGATTGATAAGGATCAGCTCGATCGTCGTTCAAGTTCAAGTAGAGAAAGGTGTAGTTGTTAGTTATTGTATAAAGAAAAGAACAGGAAGACCAGCTCTTCTTAAATGTCTCTGATCCCCCGAGTTCAACCGGTGCCCCCTTTCATTTCTTGCGCGTTGCACCGCAAAGTCGCTAAAAACTGCTTTTAGGGATCAGAGCGACTCCGCCGGATCTCCATCACTTCCGCTAAGTACAGGTCGAGGAGAGCTGCCCCTTTTAGGCCATTTCGGTGTCCCACAGGTTGTGCTAGGGCGTAATTGAGAGAGAAGTGACGCGGGATTTATGTGTAATGGCTTTGGAGAGTTATTTGGTCTTTTTTGCCGGGTGGTTGGCGGTTAGGGTGTACAACGTTGATAATATACAACGATATAATGGAAGTAGAAGTTGACGGCGTGAAAAGGGTATCATTACGACCACATAGTACATCTAATGTTACAATATATATATATATACACACTAAGACCCCAGAATCAGCTCTCGGAGGATTTCCTCTGCCCTGGGCGCCTCCACTCGACCCTTCTCGCCATTGCGCATCATCTGCCCCACGAACCAGCCGAGCTTCCCCAGCTGGTTCTTGGTGCGGATCTGCTCAGCCATTTGTGGGTTCAGGGCGATGACGGACTCCGCCAGCGCCACATACTCCTCCCGCGACAAAGGGCGGAAAAGGAGATTGTCCTCTTCCAAGATCTGTGGGACTGGTCGGCGGTCACCATCAAAGATACTGGACAAAACCACTTTGGCGGTCGGCCCGGTGATCCGCTTGCGCTGTAGCTGGTCGAGGAGGCGGGCCAGGGACTGGGCCGGGACGATGTCCGCATCCCATGCGCGATCTGCCTTGGAGAAGAGTCCTCCGAGTTCGTGCAAAACCCAGTTACCTGCCACACGTGGGAGACTGGCACGCGTTTTGTCGTCTTGGTCCACTTGGAGGGTGCGTAGGGCATCTACCACGTCGTGGTAGTACTCGAAGCGGAGACCGTTGTCTAGCTCGATCAGTGGCTTGGCGTCCTCGACGGGCAGATTATATTCGGATCCGACGAGCACTGAGATGACGGAGTCTGGTGCCGTGGGAAGATTTTCGGTAAGGCTGGACAGCAGGTCCTCTCCAATGAACAACGGCGGGATATCTGGGTCGGGCATGTAGCGATAATCGACCGAGCCCTCTTTTCCTCGAAGCCTGCGAGTTTCAGTGCTGCCAATTGTCCACCCACGCGTCTCTCCTTCGATGACACCGCCACTCTCGAGTACCGCGATCTGGCGGTTCTTCTCGGCGATGATAGCATCCTCTACTGCCTTGAAGCTGCTCAAGTTCTTGATCTCAGTACGCTGGCCTAGCCCGCTGATTCCATCGTATTGATGTTGTCCTGGTGACTCGCCCCGGCGTCGAATGGAGACGTTGACATCTGCACGGAGACCGCCAAGTTCCATTCCCGTTGTCACAGCACCACACGATTGGACTATGGCCTGGAGTTTCCGAACGCATGCCGCAGCCGTAGCGGGTGAGTGAATCTGCGGCATGGTGATAATTTCAATCAGGGGATGTGAGACACGGTTGAAATCGAGGAGTTGTGTCGAAGGTGGGTATTCTTGGGACTTGGCTGTGTCCTGCTCCAACTGTAGCTGTTTGATGTCGATGCGGACCCGTTCCCCATCTTCCGGTGCGATGCCATCGTAATCGAATAGGTCGACGTAGCCGTTCCGTGCGAATGGTTCTGTGAGAGATAAGTATTGTTCGAATCCCGAGCGCGAGGGTGCTAACCATAGTACTGTGTGATCTGATACCCCGCCGGCTGATCCTGGTAGAAGTAGTGCTTCCGGTCAAACCGGCTGATAGGCTGGATCTCACAGTTCAGAGCAATAGCGGCACGTAGGGCAGGAAGGAGGGTTGCGATTTGAAATTCCTGTTTCGTATAAGTTGTGGTCCTTCACAAGCGGTACATAACACCAACCGGTTGGCTGCCCGGGAACGCCAGGTCGAACAAAGCGACATTGGAATTGGGGATCTCGCTTGTCGAGGTTGGGGCTCCTGTTCAAACCATGAGATGCCTGCAGAGCAATTGGGGTAGAGACGCACTGACGGGAGAATAATTTGGCCTCTGTATCCAATTGGGCATGGATCTCCACGCCAACGGTCAGTTCCCATTCCTGCCTGGATGCTTCCTCGCTTTCCTTGCGTTGCTTCTTGTGTGACCGTAGCGCTTTGGCATCCTGCTTGAGTTGTTTGCGGAGGGGGACGTGATCTGCTTGGAGATAGCGCCTCGGAGCGGAAGAGAACGGGGCGATACGAGAAGGAAGGGTTGAGCGACTTAGTCGCGCGCAAACAGAGCGGACAGAACCGCTACCGAGCCATGGCCGAAGCATGAGGAGATTGGGCTGGTGTTGGGAGTCGGAAGAGGTGGCCAAGGTGAACTCGCGGAATCGAAGCTCCGGGCCTTGGCGATCTGCAGATCATACAACGCAACAAGTTACAGGTAAGAAAGCCAAGTAACTAGGAATGGTCTGACTAGTAGAATTGGAGAAATCAGACCAAACTCAATTCTATTAAACTTGAAATTGTTATTTGCATAATCTACAGAGTAGGGAGTACGGAGTAGTATACTGTATTGTTCTCTCTAAGTTGCTTCATGCATGAACATGAACATGCACACTACCAATACATTCTTGACACAAAGACTCTGCAGACCAGGCATGCAGAACATGCACCACCGTGGCGTTGTACTGATCACAAAAATCAGTCACATTCCCCCACTTCCTGACCGCTAGATGAACGCAAGGAGATCGACCAACGCAGAGTTTCTAACTCCGTTCAGACACACTTGCGTTGATTCGCATCTAATTTGTCGGAGGCCCACAAGTGCCCACAAGTGTCCAGAAGGTTATCGATGTCACTAGCTGGTAAATAGTCACTTTTTATGTTTACTCTCCCGACAGACCCGACAGACCCGACACAGAGCAGAAGAAAGCAACAAGATCCCAGATAAGCCCCTCCCCCTCGATCGACAGGGATACAGGGACCTCCTTGCGACATTGCCATTTGGCGCCGATCTGAAGCCCTCAGCGCTTCCAATCTGCTTCAGATTATCCCGAACTGCCTGGTGTGACGCGTGTGACGAATTGCAGTCCTCCATTACCCCAGGGTAAACACATGGGGCCCGTTTCAGCCCGCTGACGTGCGAACATTGGGGGCTTAATGTTCTATAATAATCTTACCTGACAGCCCCAGGGGGCCATACGCACCTTATCATAGGGAATGTTTGAAGGAATTCGCGGGGAAGATTGCAGACATTATATCATTTCTTTCATCATCGCCCCTAGATTCCCGTCCTCGATCTGAGACCTGAAATTCCCTCCCCTGGGCCATGCCTCGGATTCTACTCATTCCGTTGCGGATGCAATTATTGTGTTCATTTCATGATCTTTGAAATTCCCTGGATTCTCTATTCCTACGCGTGGGCAACCTTGATATCTATATCGAAGTATGAACCCGGTATAGTTCCGAGCTTCCCCGACTACCATGCCGCTCCAAATGCAGAGAACAAAGAAGGATGGAAGGAAGAGGACATTATCGACAGTGTCCAATGTTACAAATGTACATGGTCCTGTCGCCAGTGTGAAAACTTCTGAGAAAGCGTCGCCTTCACAACAGGCTGGATCAGATCAAACAAAGCCACCTGCCATTTCCGAGACCCAACCCCAGAAACCGGCAAGTTCGGCGAAGAAAGTACCTGATGTATTTCAATTTCTTGACCAAAATGACGACTCCTCGTCCGAAGCAACCTCGGATTCGTCAGAGTCATCAGAGTCGGACTCATCAGAGGATGAACAACCGACACCTCCACGACCAGTGCAAACTACCACCAATATCCAATCCCCTAAGCCGCGGGCAAATCCAGTTCCACATGGGATATTGATATCAGGAGGCAATGCGCCTGCAAAGAATGCTGTTCCCTCGCCTCCAGCATCGAAAAGCCCCAAGCAACAGCGCCGGCCCTCAGCACCCCACGCTCCCTCCACGGGTAATCAATTACAGATAGCCCGGAAGCAAACCAACCGAAAGCCAAGTCCAATCTCGACCAGTTACCCAACGTCTGGAAAGGGACAACTAGAACTGTCTCGCCCAGAGGGCTACTATACAAGAGACGAGGCCGCTCTCCACAGACCACCACTGCCCCCATCTCCCCCAAGAAGCCCCGAAGACGGTCTTCACCACACCACGCCAACAAAGAGACGAGACTCAACTACATCCCAGGTCTCATCAGGCTACGGGCTCATCGCCTCACACCTATCCAAGTCCACCCCAGAAGACAAACCCGGTTTCCCCCCTCTATACCGACGCTTCGAAAGCGTCAACCACCGCGTCCTTCTCCACCTACAGGATGAGATCTCCCAGATGGAAGAAGACCTCCACACACTAGACGAGTACGAGGAAATGCACCGAATCGGCACTGCAGAGCAAGAAGGCACAAAGCCCTTACCCGCTTCCAGACGCCGCGACTCCCAGGCCCAGGTCTATTCATCACTACACTACCGCCGCATGGATCTCATGGGTGCCCTAATCCAGAAGACCGAGCAATATAGTAAGCCCTATCACATTAAGCCCACGCTTCCATTAGAAAAGAACAGCCCTAACAAAACCCAGATAATGCCCTAAGCTCCTACAGCAAAGTCCTCCAAACCCTACCCAAAGCCTCAGAAAAAGACATCGACGGCTATCGCACCTGGATGAAAGAAAATCATCCCATCGCTTCAGCCGAAACTCGATTCTTGAACCACGATGCTGATCTCGTGTCCCTGACGCCGCGACTCGCTGCAGGAGCCGCTGCGGCCCCTGTCTACGTTGCGATCATCATTGCTTCCGGCGCACTGCTTCTACCGCTATTGGCATTTAGCATGATTGCCGAGTTTTCGGGCCGTCTTGTCGTTGTGACTGTCGTTGGCGGTGCGGCGGCTGCCATTGCAGCGAATTATTCGGCTGGTGTTGATACTCTTGTTGATTCGAGGGATGGGTGGCGGTGTGCTACTATGTATGTTTGCTTTGCTCTGCTTTACCTTTTTCCATTGGTCTTGTGTTGAATGACGCTGACTCTGTTACAGATACTTTGGGTTCATGACCATCGCTGCCATGTTCATTCCCTAATTCTTATGTTTTTTTCTTATGATTAACGAATCTCCTATATCCTGATTTTGTGCTATGTCGATGATCTTTTTAATTTGGCGAGGAATGACGAGGGCAAGGGACATTCTGTGTAAAATCAAAGCTGCACATTTAGATGTGAGAATTTGGGACACAGGGAGATGGAATTTGGCATATAATTGTCTCGGCCCTGTTGGAATGGACTATGGACTATGGGCATTGGGTTGGATGATGGACTGGAAGATAGGATAGGAGTTTGATATGTTCGGGATTTATGCTATTCACTGTATTATGATGAATGAATCAAGGTAATCTTTTGACAAGCCGTTGTTGGCTACGACTTTACGCGCCAGATGATCTGTAGTGACCTGTATAGTCCAAGGTAACCACCAACCATGAGGTCTTCTACTTGACAACATCATGTTGTAATAGCGGTAACTTCACAGCACAGTGCACATAACTTGAAAGTTGAAATACCCTGGATTGCCACTGTATATGGATGGAACTGCCTTTAAAATAATAAAAATGACTGATTTTCTAAACCGAGCAACAAAAAGAAGAGATAGAACTGCATCGTAACCCCGTCTTAGAAAAAAGAACCATCCACGCCAGTCGCCGAGTTAGGCCATAATACAACACCGAATACAAAAGAATCATCATACACAGCCATAGATCAAAAGGTTCATTAACAACACAATCGGAGAAGGATAAGTAAGAGCACGAAGCGAGGAAATGGAGAAAACCCGATTGCAGAATGCAATGTTGAATCATTGAAAGACTAAACTTTTGCTTTCTGAGCTCCCCGAAGCATTCTCAGATAGAAGCAAAAACAAATGAAATGAGATAAGCATAACCTGTACCTAAGCAGGGGTACCATTCTGCCTGCTTCCAGGTGTTGCGCTGCCCTCTTGGGACTCCAGACCCTGTGGCTGTGGGGTTGATGGGCTATGTCTGGTGTGCTGAGCTGCCAGCTGGGCCTTGTTACGGTCCATCAATGCAGCTTGTTCCGCGGCACTGCGGGCATATGTAGCAGCTGCTGCGGAGTTCGCAGCAAAGCCTGCCTGGGAAGGGGTTTGGTTTGAGTACTGGACTCGTTGGGGTTGGGTTGAGCCCGCGGGGGTGTAGGGCGTGCGGCCCTGTGGCGTGGCGTTGAAACCTGGCTGACCAGGTCGTGCTGTATAGGGTTGTGGTGTACCTTGGGATGATTGCCCTTGCTGTGCGGCATAATATCCGTTAGGAGCGGGGCGCTGATACTGGGCGCCCTGGCTCGATTGTGAGTATTGAGAGGGATGGCCGGGGCGTTGTTGGCTGGGTGTGCTGGGTGGACGACCCGCACCATAACCCTGGGTGTATGTGGTTTGTGCTGAGGATTGGCGCACATGCTGAGGGGTGACCTGGAAACCGGGTTGAGATTGTGAAAGACGGGCGTTGGAGGCAAAAGCGCGCTGGTTATAGCCAGACTGAGACCCTTGGTAATTAGGAGGTCGCGGGGCAGAGGGTGTGGAATTCCGGTTCGCCGCAGTGGTCGCTGCCATCAGTGCTGCAGCCCTTTCCTGTGACAAAGTAAAGTCGTCCTTTTCCATGGTACCGTTATAGTCGGGAGTATCAACCAAAATCTTCTGGCTGATATTCAATTCAGACAGCTGGTGACCATCCAACTTAGCAACAGCGTAAGGAGGCAGGGTGCTGATGATCGCCACAAGACTTGATTTGAGCGTATCGTAGACGCTGAATTCCGCATCAGATGGCGTGCTCAGGTCGCTAGCATCAGGAGTAGGGGTTTCATTCGCCTCAGAATCTTGGCGGGTGGGTGGAGAAATAGGTTGATCGAGGTTTCGAATCCGCTGGTAAGAACTGAGGGTGTCCAGCAATCCAGAAATATCGTCCAGCATGTCCTTGATCTCTCTGGATTCGGGGTCGTCATCAGGTTTAACATCGATTTGTGTAATATCTTGAGCAAAGTCCTCAGGGTTGAATGACTTGACCATCTCGTCTAGAGTACTCTCATCAAGTTCACCAATGTTGCCAGGCTGAGCTGTTGTGCCATCTTGTTTTGTTTCTCCGTCAAAGGGAATAGACAGCAAGGTGCTCAGGCGGCTCGCGCCTCGTTGGCCCCACCAAACCATGTTCTTTGAATCATGCTGCACAATTGAGTTGGAGCTGTCGAAAGAAGGTGCGAATGAGGAAAAGACGCCCTGGAGAGCAGATGAATCGATGCCAGTCCAAAGAGCAGGATCACCCGATTTGTGAACAATATCTGAGTCTGTATGTTGTTTCTCAACACGATCCCAGTAGGCTGGCGACGAGGTGATTCCGCCGTATTGAATCCATTGAGTAGAGGGGAGAGGCGCAAGGCAATAGTTGCTACGCTCACCTAGGAATGCCTTGCTATCGAATGTGGCGTCGAAGCGATCAATCCAGGTGACTGAACTACTCCGGTGGGATCTTTTGCGCGGAGGTTCCAACGGTGGCAATGATTCACGTGGAGCGAAAACTTCACCAAATGTCCGTTTCGGTAGGGATGCGGCGGCCAGGTTATAAGGAGCAACCTTAGTGGTTGTGATGCCATTGGGCAAGGAGGTCTCGCGCAACTCCTCCTGTACTTCAACGAACTTCTCGGGCCCGGAGTCGGACTGCAATGGCACCTTCATGGATTTTTGAAGACTTGAAAATAGCTGCCGGGGGTGTGCTGGATTTCCAAAGAGGGTCAATGCGTGCTTGTCCTCTCGGGTACAAAAATTGATCGCGTGGAGATCTGTCGAATCATCATCATCGTCTTCCATTGCCTCGGTCTTGATTTCAGCCTGGTTGACATAAATTTGGCCAACTAAACTGTTCATGTGTTTTTTAAATGCTGCAATCTGATTGACCACCTCGGTCAAGGGCGCACTGTCGTCTTTTGTGCCATTCACCTGACCTTGATTGCGTTCAATTACAGCAGCCGACGCTCTTTCGATGTCAGAAAGAAACTCTTGCAGGGTGCTGTATCGGTCCGAATTGACGCGCGTTTGTATGTTGGAGGTATCTTGGTCACCCGAAACCTTTGCGCGCTTCGTTCGAGGCTTAGTTGTAGATGTTGGGAAGGGGCAAGAAAGGAGTTGCAGCTCGGTATCATGCCTAGTAATTGTCAGAGAGGTGGGCCAGATATATATGAGCCTGATAATAGCTTACTTGAGTAGAAGTCTGATCAGGTTGCGGAGAGTTTCGTGGAGGTTTGCTCGATCGCGCGGCGCAGAGGAACTGGAATCATCTTGGGTGGACCGCTTCCTCTTTCCGGGAGTTGCGATCATAGTGGTATCATGGGAATCGCCATTTGTGGCGGAAATGGCGGCCGTCTCTCCAGCTTCGTCGGCGCTCATGGTTGCAGAGTCGCGCCTAAGTTGACTTTATTTGACGCGGTCCCCTTCAATGCAGATGGTCGGGGTCCACAAATTAGAGAGCTGGAAGTGAAGGTTGCGAAGTCGCGATCGCCGAAGAAAGTGTTGCAGGTGGGTTGGTGTGAAGCTGCTCCACGAAGCAACCGTGCGAGGAGGCTCGATGGATCAAACCCGAATTCGAAAGGAGGAGCGAATCGCAAAGAGGGGAGAGAACCACAAAAGGAATCCCTCGAAAATGAGAGATAGAATTATGTACCGAAGGTAGTAAAGTCCAGTGGGATAGAACAATGGAAAATGTAGCGAAGCAGGTAAGGGTCACGTCTGTTTTGCGGAGGGCGAGACGGATACAGTTCTTGACGCTCAGAATGCGCGCCATCCCGAAAAGCGCAACCCGTGACGATCTATCACGTGATCTCTCATTTTCTGCCGAGTTCGAGACGCGATTGTTTTCTGTCTCGATATCTCAACTTCTGAGACAAATACCCATGACTACGTTCATGGATGTCATCGGTTCTCAAGAATGCCCGAAGCCTTTCGGGAATACCGGGGTTGAGAGCATACCTGCTCAATAGAGATCGGTTGTGCCAGGTAATGCTAATCGGTCCTATACTACGAAGCCTGTGCTAATAGCTTCGACCTTAGACACAGTTACGCCGAGCCACACAGCATGATATCCCAGGCGATTTCCGCTCTTTTCAATCCACACCCTTCCCGAATGAACCCGATCTACCTGCAACCGACACCAAGCCCTTATCCTCATACCTGAATGAAAATCCACCCAGCGCATCCACAAAATCCCCAAAATCGACGGATAACCACATATCTGAAGGCGAAAATCTACCTAGGAATGCTGCCAGCATTAAAGTGAAACCGAAACCCGCCGAATATCTCTCCAAAGCTTTGCGCAACACTGGTCATGCTCTTGGAAACGATCAATCGACCGCATCTGATTGGCCTCAATTGGCACATGGGAGGCAAAATGCGAGGACGGTTGGTCGACCGAAAAAGCCGTCTCTGCCGGTGCTCCTTGGGGAGTATATACGAGAGGTAGACCCATTGTTATCACCTACGTCGGATAACCTCACGGGGAGCAAATTGGATACTGCTCTCAATGAAGTGTTCAGAAAGAAGAGCCATGATTATTTGACCTCGCGTGGCTATGATGTTGCCGATGTCACTGCATGGGCGTGGATCATGAAGAGCCGGAATTCTCATGAGGCTATGGTGCGGTTATTCTTGTTGGAATCCGACAATGCCAAATCAGTTGCGAATACCCCGACAATCCCGGCTTTCATCCCACTCCATATTCTGCGACAACAACATCTCGATGCCCACACGTTTCGTCTGCTTCTCATCTATTCTTTGCATCTCATGAGCGGACAACCGCTTCCGGGCGTGTTCAACCCTGCCAGAGTCCCCGAAGATGGGTCCGAGCTGATACCCGAGGAATTCCATCCCAGTATAGATTCGGGAACCTGCATGATCTTGGTGGTTCGCCTAATTCGTCATGCTCGACGTGTGTGGCCCCAAGCCCTCCTCACTATCGCACGTGCATTTGCCCGCTTTCTGGCAGTTCCAAAGACCGAGGAGACAGAGAGGTCCATTTTGGCAGCACGACACCATGATCGCAGGAAAACCACTCAGTTTAACAACTGTCTCTGGTTACTTTCCCTACCAGCCAAGATTGCTCCTTACCGCTCGACATCAATCCAACAGCAGGCGCAGTTTGAGCTTCTTAGGGCCATGGCTGCCCACACGCCTGTACTTCCCGTCTCACGGCAAGGATATCGTGCAGTTGTTGCAGTTCAGCTAGCTCACAAAAAGACGAAAGAGGAGCGACAATCGGCCGAATTGAAAGCCCCGTCTTGGCCTCCATGGAAAGAAGAAAAGCTCGGAATTGACTCCCAGCGCGGCAATGACGGAATGTACAGTCGCGCGATGCAAGTACTTTCGCAAATGAAGGACGCGGGATATTCTCATCGCCTTTGGGAAGATATCTCTTCCATCCTAGCGGGCTGGGATACAGATGGCAGCCCAACAGTGCAGACGAGAGCTATGATGCGTCGTCCAAAGGCTTTCTCGGACACTCACAGATACAACTTGGATCACCAGGAAGTTTGGGTTTCCCGTATTCGTTCCACGAGAACTGTACGCGAAGCCTGGGCCTGTTTTCTATCCTACCAGGACCGAGGCCTTCCCCCCAAGGCGGCCATATATGCTGCAATGGCCGAAAAGTTGATCTACCGACGAGCTACAATTCAGAATGGGATTGAGCAGATGAGCCATACCCTCCCAGGCGATGGCCGCGAAGTTTATCCTGAGCCGGATTCTGCACGCGACATTATATATGTGCCCGTAGAGCCGCCCACGCTGGATGAATTAATCAGCCAGATGCTCTCACATGGGCTCCGGCCTTCCGGGAGGTTCCTTGGTTTGCTGCTTCAGTCGGCTTCTTCCTTGCAATCAGGTCTGCATTACCTACAATGCAGTGGCCTGACAGAGGCTCAAATCTCCATCTTATCGACTATAAGAGTCAACTCTCGCAAATATTCGACATTGGACCTTGAAGCTTTCCAAGCAGTGCCGGACTATGTGTTTGCATCGTTCATCAAATTCCTCTGTGCGCATTCTGATATAGTCTCCCTGGATGTCAATCGCGGAGAGATACTCACAGCCGATCGCTTCCCTGCTCTTGTAGCCACTACACGCAGGACTGGTCCGAAGACGGATCTTTTTTCGCATATCAAGAAATATCCAGGCCACGGGCATTATCCCAGAGGTCTATGGCATGCAATTCAGCTGACCAAATTGCGGCGCGTCCCCTACACCCCAGCTTGGACCCATATTTTGTCTGCCTTGACTCGTGAACGACTAAGTGAAAATCACGGACTAAGAAGTCGAAGCCTTCAACGCGTGCTCTCATGGCACCAGGCTCTGAAGACCTTGAGCTGGATGCGGCAACGTGACATCGAGCCTGGCGAGGAAGGATTCCGTATCATCTGTGTGGCGTTCGCACGAGCCATTGAAGCTGCCATTAGGCACCCTGGAACTGCCGAGCATAGCTTTATGCTGATTGATAAAGCTCAAATCCGTGATCTCAAAGCCGACAGCGAAGGCGATAGCGACTTCGAGGCGTTGTTGCGACGTGCGTTACATGTCTTGAAGGATCAGTTTGATCACCTCGTTCTCCCAGCATCAAAATCCTCAGCGCATGCAGAACGCAGTGTCTTTGCAGATATTTCTTCCAATTCGCCCCTCAGTGTTCCTTCCATACTCCACACACCATCACCTGCTACACTTCACGCTTTTGTCCGGGCTCTAGGATCCGTTGGGGATGACGATGGACTGTTACATCTACTGCATTGGATGGGTCAATCAGCCGATCAGCTCAGAGAAGCTGCAGAAGAGCACTCAAATGGCGACAGAATGATGCGGCGAACCCTTACGGCGATCAGGGTGTTCCTGGAGAGAAGACACCGACGAATGGACACGCGGGTACCGTCGGACCTGATCATGCAGGAGGCATACGACTTAATCAGCCGGACAGGCTGGGACTGGCCGAGTGATGCAGAGGTTGAGGATTATTGCCAACCATTGTAATTATAGTGTATTTCTAAAGTTCCCCAATGTACATGATACCCCATACATCTTGTAGCTCGGCAAACGTCGGCATCGGAGCTTTCCCCACACCCAAGCAACTTTCAACTTTTCTAGTCATTTCCTCTTCTCCTGCAACGCGACCGCATTCCAGCACGTTTTCTACTACTATATTGACCGGCGATGGCAACGATCATGTCCCCGCGTCTCGTGCGCCTCACCGCCCCCCTCGCCGTTCGACCGACCGTCTCCTCTACCCGGGTGTTCATCTCACGATACAGCACCGCCGCCGATGAAGACGTCATCAAGACCTCGCAAGTACCAGCCCCAGGCTCGGGACATGTGCGTGTGCTACAACTGAACCGACCCAAAGCCCGCAACGCCATCTCGCGCCACTTACTCGACACGCTATCGAAGCAAGTGAACGCCATCGCCGCGGAAGGGGGCAACGGCCCAACCCGGGCTCTGGTCGTCGCGAGCAGCGCAGACGCGGCATTCTGCGCTGGCGCAGACCTAAAGGAGCGCGCCGGCATGACAATGGCCGAGTATGGAGCCCGCCTCCTTGCGGGTGTAATATCCGCAACTTACATTGCCCATTGCTAACAACTCGATGTAATACAGGACAGAAGATTTCCTCCTCAAGCTCCGCGCAACCTTCAAAGACCTCGCCTCCCTCCAAATCCCCACAATCTCCTCCGTCTCTTCCATGGCCCTCGGAGGTGGCCTCGAGCTCGCGCTATGTACCCACCTGCGTGTCTTCGCCTCGTCCAGTATTGTCGGTTTGCCTGAGACCCGTCTGGCGATTATCCCAGGTGCGGGCGGTACATACCGACTGCCCTCGATCATTGGGGTGAACCGCGCCCGGGACATGATTCTCACCGGCCGCCGGGTGACGGGCCCCGAGTCCTACTTCATTGGTCTCTGTGATCGTCTCGTCGAGGTGTTGCCCGAGGAGGAGGCGCAGGAGGGCGTTGCTCGTGAAAGAGTTCTCCGTGAGAGTATCAAGCTGGCCCTGGATATCTGTGAGGGTGGCCCTATCGCCATTAAGATGGCTCTGCAGGCTGTGGACGCCTATACTCTTGGTGAGCGGGCGGAGAATGCGGCTTATGAGGGTGTTATTGAGACAGATGATCGGCACGAGGCGCTGCGCGCTTTTGCCGAGAAGCGCAAGCCTGCTTTCCGTGGGAGGTAAGGGTGTTATAAACCATGAATGGACATAGTTCCAAAAAGCTATAGGCTAAGAATAAAGAGCTCTTCTATGCCAAGGGCTTATCATGATACTCCTGGAAAGTAGCAAAGATGGTTTCTTAAACGGACTGCGTTTGTTCACCGCGGTGTAGTTAGGATGAGGTGTATGCCCTAGATGTCACATATTTTGTAGTCAGGCACCGCAAGCTATCATGTGGTTTCAGTTGCCTTTTGTGATCATGGGGACGAGGCAATAATTGTGGCGAAAGGCTGGGGGCATGATGTATGATTTGCATGTAAAAGCTTTTGCTCTCCGCGAGTGATATCTTTCGGTGACTCGGAATAGTTGCAGTTCCATAAAAATGATTGCCTTCGAGTCATCCGGCATCTTCCTTGGAAATCGACGGGAGGATCATAACTTTATTTAGATCAGACTTGACTATTAGTTCTGGCCAGGTCTTGCTTGTTCAACTTCTGCCTGCTAGATCTATATACTTCCCGGGGTCAACATGGAATTATTATAGAAACATAGCCCACAGCCTGACAATATACAAATCAAAATACCCAGGTACAGGCATATCTCTTAGAAGAAAATAATCTAATTATGGGTAAGGACACCCCTGCTGTAGCTTGAAACTCGTATTCAGTAAGATTGCTGGTTTCGGAGCCAAAACCCCGACTTTTTTTCTAGGCCTCCCTTTGCCCTTCTCTCCCATGGTCGAAGGTCGAAGGTCGCATTAGATGGTGAGTCACCAGGCCTCCATATTCCGCAAGGCATACCAACATGCAAATGCAGGCTTGGATGCATGTAATACACGGCTGTACCTGGCATGCCCGATCTCGAGGCTGTGCTAGTACCCCGGGTTAACACCCAATGGGCAATCCGAACTCACCCCCGAGGCACCGTAGGGCGCAAGACAGATCGAAACAGTAATCTGCATATCCATACTAGGACTAGACTGGAGAAACCCCATGGATCTTCAGGAATGGATACGCGGGTGACCTGGGTCAGGGGAACAGCCACAGTCACCTGCAGGAAATATATAAACCGCGCTCTGTGAGTCGCTCCTGCTCTTCCAACTTTACACCTTTCTACTATGGCGATAGCTTCAACTACTTTTTTGTATGATGTCTAAGCCCCTCCCCATCAAGCCCTTTGGCTTGTCGCAGATCTATGTCCCGCGCGACGAACCCAAGGTTGATATTGTCTTCGTTCATGGCTTGAACGGCAGCCCTCATGACTCTTGGACGAGTAAAACTACCGGTTGTTTCTGGCCGGTTGACCTTTTGCCAGATATCCTTGCTGCGCAACGTCCTCGCATCCTCACCTATGGCTACAACGCAAATGTCACGGCCTTCACGGATGGTGTGTCCCGGGACTCGGTCGTTAGCCATGCTGAAACACTCGCCTCGAGTCTTGCTGCCAATCGAAGTGTAAGTTCTGCTATTCTTATCCTTCTGTATTCCTTTGATATATCTTCTAACCTGGGTCTCTACAGCTGAAAGAGTGCTCCGACCGCCCAATAATCTTCGTCTGCCATTCTCTGGGAGGTCTCGTTGTGAAGCGTGCCCTCATATACTCCCGCAGTCTCTCAAACGAGAAAACCGAGCATCTTCGCTCAGTGTACGTGTCGACCTTCGGCATTCTATTCCTCGGTACCCCGCATAATGGCTCTGATATTGCGAAATGGGGTCTCTTGCTACACAATATCTGCAGCGCCGTCCTTCCGAAGAAATTCATGGAGGCATCTCCGCAGCTTGTCAAGGCTCTCCGGACAAACAATGAGACCTTGCAGCATATCAACAGTCTTTTTGTAGACATCATGGGCCGATTCCATATCTATTTCTTTCACGAAACGCGATCTACAGATGTACGAGGCACTCGAGAAGTGATTGTGGACGAAGCATCAGCGGCTCCTTATATGGAAGGCGTTGAGCGGATGGGTATTGAGGCAGATCACAGTCACATGTGCAAGTTTGACGATGAGAATGCTGCTGGTTATGAGGTGGTGGCTGAAGCTATTCTCCGATACTCGCGCCAGGCTCCTACTATCATCAAAGATCGCTGGGTGGAGGAAAGGAACGTCCGCACACAGGAAAAGAAAGCCAAGGCCAGAGAAATCTATGACGGTGAGTCGACTTATTTCATACTCTGAATGATGCTCTTCTATGCTTTCAGTATTCTTTTCAGTGCTCTTTCAGTCGTACCTTCGATTACATCTTTGATTCCGTCCTTGACATATACTAACTATTGCAGGAAGAGTAGATGACCCAGCGAATAGAAGCATGCCAGATTTGAATAGACCTGGTATGACACACCTTCTTCCTGCACCCGAGGAGTCAGTCACGCTGAGGAGCTATGAGATTGAGGAGCCTGCCGTTTAATGACTTTGTTTGAACTCCAGTTGGCGTTGCTTGGTTAAATCACATTCTTGTCTTTGCTTTCATCCCTCTATTGATGCTGAACCCAAGGGACCACATACTTCAAATCAATTATTCCCTTCAGACTCGGACTGTGCTCATATTCCATGTACTTAGTTGCTCTGGGTGGCTCCCATCTTATGTCCTCAATAGCTGACATGACTTATCTTGCACTTTATTCCCAGAGTCAGACCTGCTGACTTTCGCATAGTCCAATCCGTACCAACTCTGCCGCCTGCTGCTGCAACAGAAGGCCGCAACTCGCCCGTTTCTGATCTGGGAAACAGTGGACTCGAATTCTCCCATTATTCCCTCACAAGCCCACCGCTATTCGTGGCACCCCCGGGCTTCCATCCAAATGCCACATTTTTCGGCATGCAAAAAGAGCTTGAAGTTTTGCATAATCGGTTGTTCAAAGCCAAGTCGCGTGCAGAAAGGACTATGGCTGTTTTGATCTCTGGCGTTCCAGGTTCTGGCAAGACGCATCTAGCGCGACAGTATGTGTTCGCACAACGCGACTGTTACCCAGGCGGAATCTTCTGGATTGATGCCAAGTCCCGCGAATCAGCATACAAATGTTTCTGGGAGATTGCCCAAGCCGCCACGCTGGTTGACCACAAGGAGACCGTAGAACCCGAGTATCAGGAAACCCAGAGGTATGTAAGTGCCGTCCGGAACTGGCTTCAGACACGACAGGATTGGCTTCTGGTCTTTGATGGGGTTACCTTTGACCGGGACGATGATATCAACGAGTTCAGGTCTTTCTTGCCGTGGAATCGCCAGTGCAGTATCATTTACACCTCGGTCGACACGACGTTGCGGAAAAAGCAGCGACTGTATGAGCCCTACTGTCTGATGATCTCGAGGATGCACGTCGAGGACGCTTGCAATCTTTTGTTTAAGGACGTTGGGATCACCCGACCTACAGCCGAACAGATATCCAAGGCTACCCGGATAGTAGAGCACTACGAGTGTTTACCTTTGGCGATCCATGCTATTGGTCATCGTCTCAATGCCACAGGAAAGCCCATTGAGAAGTATCATGTCAAATCCCAAGTGACCGACAAGAAGCTCGCGGAACCATTCTTGAGCATCATGAATGATTTGTTTCGTCTGCAACAAAGACAGGCATTGCATTTGATTAACCTCCTCTCATTCCTTGGCCACCAAGTTCCCGTTGGACTTCTGAACCTCGGTAGGGCTGCCATGACCGCCGAGAATTTGGAAATCCAGACCAGTGCCCAAACCGGAGAAGAGCCTGATCTTGATAATACCCTCGGAACACTCATACACTATGGACTGATCGAGAGGACCTCCGATGCGGGCGTTGTTCGACAAACCTCATCTTTGCACCGGTTTGACCACCAGTCTGATGAGGAGACAGCCGGGGACACCAAGCCTGTTCCTGAAATCTCGGACTCACTAAATGAGAGCAGCCAGGAAGGATTCTTTTCCATTTACCGCCACAATTCGGCGGTCGACGTGGTCAAAATCCACAGTGTGGTCCAAGGTTTCTGCCGAGATGAGCTCCGAATCAAGGACGAAGAGTATAAGGGTGCCATGAACAAACATGACCCAGGGTTTTACGATACCTGGTTGATTGTTGCCACTCGGTTTCTCATCAAATCCTACGAAGCCGCTAGGGAGAGAATGGCCCATTACCAGGACTGTGGCCTTGTTCGGGACTATCGAGAATACGAAACCCACGCTTCGCGACTGGCTGAGCTCTTTCCAAAGAGACCTTTGATGGGTTCACATCCACCCATCGTTCGTGAAGCACGAGAGGGCCTGCGTCGCCTGCTGAAGAGCATAAGCAAAGAGATCGAGAATCTCTCTCCTAGCTCCTCGCATCACTCCTCCGGTAACCAAAAGTCTGTTTTTGATCGCTCAAGTAGCTCGTCTTCATCCTTTCCCGATTCTTCGGCAGACGAAGGTATTTCGCGACAGAATACATTCAATTGGGATGACATTGGCTCACCTCGAGCGGAATCCCCTGAGCAGATGGCAGTGCCACTTCCTCGCTTCAGATTGGAGCTGTTCCCTCCCCATATATTCAGAGGACCTGGATATGAGTCGGAAGAAGGCTATGAAACTGATGGGGAAGCCAAGGCAGTTGTTCGAGTCTCTCCAGCTTTGTCACAGTTAAGCAATACTACAGAGAAACCGAAACCGCCCCTTTCATCGAGCCCCCCAGTTATATCCAGCGAACAGGAGTGGCAAGTGGTCAATCATCACCAAAAGCCAAAGCCAAACCTACCCAAGGGGAGAAACCAGAAAAGGCGGAACAAAGGCCCTCGAAACTTTAGAGACGCCAAAGCCGACACACCACTCGCAAAAGTATCCTCTATCCAGGGACGAGGATCCTCAAGTCGGACGACCTCGGCTGAAACGGGGAGCTCCTCAATACTGGTTTCGGAGGCTGAAAGAGCGCTCGCTGCAGTGCGTCGATATAGCAACTCCCAGGCGTCCTCTGAAAGTTCACAGCACACGGCTACCTCTCTTCCATCGAATCCGCCAGCGAGCAACGAGAATATGCCGACATATGCAAATGTGGCCACCCGGCGAATCATAGAGGCGGAGTCAGCTGTGAAACGTCCATCATCAGTGCCTGTATCACACGCGCTAGATCCTGCTAGTGGCGTGCAGATGAAGCCTTCCACTGAGTCGCTTGACAGTCAAATGGGCTATGCCTTCGCGTCACCACTCTCTCATGAATTGAGCTCTCACGAATTGTTAGTGGAACCTATGAGTCTGTCAACATACAGTGAGCCTGGTGATAATATCTTTGGTCGCCAGATGAGTGACGTTGACTATCACACTGCACCTGGATCACGATCTCATTCTCGCCGTGCCTCAATCGCCCAATTCGAAATTCCCCGGAATTTGTCTGCAAGTGTGCCATCTTTCTTTCCATACCCGCCACCGTTACCCTATGATGAGAACATTGCTATCAGCATCCCGAATCTCAGAAGACCATCAAAAACGTCAGGCGCAAGCACCCCATCGGGATTCCCCGGACCTGGTGCCATTTCTCATCCATCTGCGATCATGCCGGGCTCATTCCCGCTCTCACAAAATTCAAGCCTACCCATGGGTTCTGCTCCCGAGCGGCCAACTGCAGAAGCACTATCGCGTGGCTCATCTGCGTTTTCACATCAATCGTGGGCGACAGAACCCGTACGATATCCACCGCGGTTCTCGCCAGTCCCAAGTTTTCAACACCAGCCCCCAGAGATAGCATCTGCTGTACCCCCACACACCCAACAACAGCAATTACTCTCTGGAATCGGAAGCTGGACAGCCGAGTTACCCTTGGCGGACAGCGCCCTGCCGTCCGACCCTACCATCACTGGCCCACCACCATCACACGGGCGACTAGGGTCAATGGATGAACGACTGAAACTCACCGAGCCGGGATTCAACCCTGAACTTGAGCCTTCACAGTACTTGCATTTCGGCGGCTACCGCGTCGATGTCCGAGATCCACGTCACCGGCTGAGCGAGTCTGCTCGGCCCCAGGCGCCACGTCGCGTACCTCAGTACCAACTGTATCATCCCAATCTATCCGGTCCTTTAATTCAACACGATGGTCATTTATATGCACCTGCCCCACCATTGGAGGTGTATGGAAAACGAGCACGAAGTGGAAGCTCGCCTTCACGTCCGAGCTATGATGGTCTCGGTGTGCGATTCTCTTAATCTCAGAATCCTGTTTGTCTTTATTGTTTCTTGTTTCCGTGCAATTGCATATATACGGTCATTGCTGTAATGCGTTATCTCTCTTTTACCACCTGGTTGCATCTGCTGTTCTAATCTGCATCTGATCGCGCGTTATCATCAAAGGTAGGGTTGAATGATACCCGGAAACATCGTCTTTGACAGGAGTTTGGCATTGCATTAATTGACCAAAACCATAGCATCTAGAGGTGGCTCAAGGAGCATAGCATGGAATGCAATTCTTCAACGCTTCCCATCAAACCAAATGCATATCACTTGTACGAGCAACCATCTGTTTTAAACATGAAAGAAATTAGAGCCAAGTTAACTATTAAAATAACCCCCACGAGAGTTAAAAGAAAAAAGGTAAAAAAAACACCGATCACCCTCGCTCAAAGCCCAAATTCCCAAAGACCATATAACAAACCACCCATTAATAACTTCCCTTCTCACCAACATCAGCCTTAGTAACCGCCACAGCCCCTTTCTCAGCAATACCAACAGCATCTATAGTATTATATCCCTCACCCCCAGAAACATCCGAGTCCTCAACATAATCCTTCGGCTCCATCCACCCAGTCCCCTTCTCCATGCCAGGTGGAGCAGAAGCCAAGCAACTCAAATAGTAAACCCCAAAAGCAATAATCAAGCCGGTGGGATAGGCAATATAATAGAACCGCTGGATGCCCATGGGCGCCTTGACGCCCATTTGGTGCAGGAATCCGTAGAAGTTAGGCGCTATAGCCACGACATAGGCGAGGAAGGCGCGCGGGTTGAAGCCGTGGAAGTATCTGTATGGACTTGGCTTTGAGATGTACAGCGCTGGGATATTGAGATAGCCGCGGCGAATTAGGTAGTAGTCGCAGATTAGGATTCCTGCTATTGCGGAGAGGAAGATTTGGTAGGATGATAGGAAGGTTATGAAGATTGAGGCGCTTGCTAGGAGGTACCAGGGGCAGATTGCATAGGAGAGGACTGGGCGTTGTTAGCAGTGGTTCCTTTTCTTTTGGAGGGGGGTTGTGTGTTCTTGTGTTCTTACCGGCGCAGATGAAGAAGCCTCGTTTGATTGTGATGTATTTTGGTAGTAGGGCTGCGATGTCGTTGCCAGCGCTGGAATATGTTAGATATTCTCTGGTTTTCTCGGGTGAATGGAGCATCCTTACGGAATGGAGTTCTCGAAGATGGCCGAGAAGACTGTGGAGTAGACGAATGCTAGGGAAATAAAGGCGCAGGCGGCACGGTTGCCATGGGTATAACGCTCTCCCTCCATCAACTTGTCAAGGAACGCCAAGGGGTTCCAGATAAGCTGCAGCTCATGTTAGCTAGATATTTTCTCGTGGGAATCAGCAGTACAAACCTCCCCAAAGATCTCCTTGCTGGATGAAGCAATCAGGTTTCCCAGAATAGCAACTAGGAAGTTCGATAATGGGAAGCTGACGATCTGACCAATGAGAACATCATTAGGCTTTGTAGTATATCGCTGAAGATCAGACGCGTTGGAGATGAAAGTTCCACAGCTAGCAAGCCCGAGGAATAAGAACTTGAAGATTAAGAAGCTCTTTTCGGTGCCTTGGATCTTTGAGGGCGCATTAAGTGACTTTAGCGAGCCACCGGCCAGAGATACAGTCCATCCAAGCATAGCAAAGGCCGCACAGAAGTAGACGGCAACCTTGGCATAGACCAGGGATTTCATCTTTGGTACAGGCACAATTAAGAATGCACAGTTGACCAGCCTGCAGAGTTGTAAGCCGCGAAGTATTTAGATGGACAGCAGATCACTATACCAGTAGATGAAAAAGCACATCATCTGCGCAGATGTCAAAGCCGATTTAGAGCCCATCTTGTCTGGGATGTTCTCAATTGAAGGGAAAATGGCATGGAGGAAGACACTAAACGAGCGTAAGTCATTCCGCCAACACATCGCGTCTTGGGAAGAGCTAGAGAGAAAATACTCACTATAGACACTGCGCGCCTTGAACGGAATTGACGCCATTCCAAACAATCGACATAGCCGCACGGTTAAAAGTCGGCCACAGGGCACCCCATGTACCGAAACTGGAGCGACAAAGCACAGGGAACGGAATGCGATACATGGCACCAGCACGACCATTCAGGGCCATTAAGGCACCGGCCAGGATTTGTCCGCCAAAAGAACACCCGATCGCTTCCCACATAGTCAGACCCATGGACATCCCCGTGGAAGCCGTGTAGAGGTTGCTAACATTGGCGGTTGCAGAAAACCAGAACATGATATAGGTGAGTTGGGACCATGTTCGGTCTCTAATTGGGGTGGGTCGGATGGAGGAATTGTCCAACATATCCACGGAGCGAGTGATGCCATCTTGCTCTGTCCTTTTGACGATCAATCGTTGATGCAGCCGGGTTAGCGTCGACATGATTGCGCTTGGTCACAGATGCAATGCGAAAACAGTGAGAAGGGGGAACGACTGCAGTTATGAGGAGAGGAACGCGCATGTGGTTAGGGCTATTTGAGGCGATAAGAAAGTCCCCGCATGGGTTATGAGCCTGTCAAACTTCCCACGCCAGACCCCCTGCTATCACACAAAATGCAATAGACTGCAGCATATCACCTTATCAAAAAGCCAAGCATGTGGGCGTCGAAAAGGCCGGACTTTTCCGCAACTCCGACGGTTATCGGTCGGACTTGCAGGGAACGTGTTCATGTATGCGGGGGACTCTTATATACCCGACCTCGCATTGGTTATCTTACCTGCAACTTACATGCAACTCATCGGTACAGCAATTAAGCAATTATGGCAACCCTAGTTGAATACACCCAGATCGAATTGCTCACACTGAGCGGCCCTGAATACCGCCGAGTATCTACTGCTCCCCCGCGACCCCCGACCGAAGATGAAATCCCGATCATAGATCTTTCCTCGATTGATGGCGATATAGAAGACCGAAAGGCCATCGCATCCAAGATAAAATCAGCGGCCGAAAACACAGGCTTCTTCTATATCAAAAACCATGGAATTGCAGAAGAGCTCATCCAGAATGCTCTATCGCAAGCCAAAGCTTTCTTCGATCAGCCAGACGAGAAGAAAGAGCTGGTTTCAAGTAAGAAATCTAAACTCTCAGATGGCTGGCATGGACTTGGGACAACTCAAGTAAATAAAACTGAAACACGAGGTCATTCCCCTCTCATTCCGGGTGAAACATCCCAGCCACTAACCACCAATCCTAAAGATCGCAAAGAGACATTCTCCGTGCGCTACAACCCTAAAAACGACCCGACAATCTCCGACCCAGAATCGCTGCTCACAGACGAACGATACTCATACGGCGGCGACGATCTGAAATGGGAGGGAACAAGCCACCTCCCGGGATTCCGCGAAACAACAATCGAATTCTACCAGCGCCGCCTCGCCCTCGCACGCAAGATGGTGCGCATCTTCGCGCTCGCATTGGACATGCCAGAGGACTACTTTGACGGAGTGACAACCCACCCCGGCGCAGACGGTCTCTATGTGCATTATCCCGGCACAGAAGATGCGCTCGAAGACAGTAAAACCGATGTCGATGTCGGCATAGGCTCGCATACCGATATCCAGTGCGTAACTCTCCTGTGGCAAGATATGTCAGGAGGGTTGCAGGTCCTTTCTGCTAGCGATGAGTGGCTCGATGCTCGACCTATTGCCGGCACGCTTGTTGTTAATATCGGGGATTTCTTGCAGCGTCTTTCGAATAACCGGTTTAAGTCCACTGTGCATCGGGTTTATAATCGTCAGTCTACCTCTAGGTATTCTATGCCCTTTTTCTTGGGCTTCAATCCCGATTCGGTTTGTCAGGTTGTGCCTTCTTGTGTTGATGAGGCCCATCCTGCTCTTTATGAGCCTATCCCCTGTGGAAAGGTTAGTTGATTCTCTCATACCTTTCTATTGTGTATTCTCACATCTGCATTTAGTGGCACCGCAATCGGCTCGAACTGTCATCGGGCAGACCCCTCAGTGCATAACTGTAAAGTTGTTGATAACAGACTCCTGTTGCGTAAAATGGTGTCATGTAATTTATATAGATCGAGTGAAATATCCGTTAAAACGGTCGCATAGACTCCTCCAACCCATCCCATCCAGACGAAGGCATAGAATCAATGAACCGGAACGGCGCCCAATCCGCCACAGACATAGGATAAGAATACAAACTATCCCCCGAATTAATCGAAACACTTGAATCCAGGTAGTCCCGTGCCTTTTTTTGAACAACATTTGTTGCCCAGTTGAAAACGCCCTCAATACTCCGCGGTATCCTGGCCTGTGTCCGAACATTCTCCATTAATGTATATGTCGCGTGGATATCAGATATATCTGAAGAGTATTCCGCGAGAGTGACGCCCGCGTATGCACCGAGCAAGTAATCATAGGTCGGTCTGACGAACGCAGTGTCCGACGAGCCGAATATTAAAATCTCGCTCAGTACTACCTGCGCATGGCGGATGACGGTTTGGGTCAAGTCCTTTATGCGTTTGTTGTGGTGCAGTGAGCCGGGGGACATGCCTTGGTGCTGTTTTGCTAGTTCCCAGCGTGATAAGATGAGTGAGACGCAGGAATGTGCCCATGTCAATACGCTATTCCCATCTGTCATTGAATTTCAGCTAACTACGCGTTTTGGTGTATTGAGTGAGGGATCATACCGGCGAGATATTTTCGGCTCCATCTAGTTAACATTTCCCAGGCTTCGCCCACCGAGTTAGCAGTGTTGTAGATAACCTCGTAGAGAAGTATATAGATTTTGAGCTCAGCTGCAATGATCTGATCAAAAGCTTCGAAGCCCGGGTATTTGACAATTTCCGTCCACTGACGGAGACGGTCGCAGGAGACCACGGATGGCCGACCAGTTCCAATCGCAAATCTAGGTCGATAGTTAGCTTTGGGATTGCCCATCTTGAGGGTAAGTTGATATAGCACATACTTCAAATGTACCAGAGAAGCCTGTATCCACATCCTGCACATATTCCGACTCGTATCGTCGTAGAAGGAAGTAAGAGATCCAAGCTCAGAAAGAGAGAAACTAAGCATGCAGTGGGTGATAGTCGTGCTACTCATCAACCAGCTGTCAATATATCTACCACCTGGCACCAGAGGACCAAAACTCCAGGCGCTGAATATAAGCATGGCATGGATCGTGGTGAGGCCAATTGGCGTATCTAAGGCTTTCATGCCTAGATGAGTTTTGACCATTGAATGCAGTGTAACGTGGAGATTCGAACGGTTGAGACCAGCTGTTGCGCGGAACCCTGCCAGCAGACACATCGCGAAAAGCAGAGGGTAGTTTTGTTTGAGATCCGACATTGTTTCGTGCGGGAACGGGTACCATGATGCTATTTGTTCGAAGCCATGCTGAAAAACAGAGGCGAAGTTCTCGGAATCTAGACCCATCTCGGTCATATGTCCTAAGATGGAGTCGTTTTCTCCGTTTGTTTCGGGTTCTGTGATTAGATTGCCAACATGGCGGACGACTGTGATCGGTGCTGGGTGAAGATCGGCTGTTGGATTTGGTAGCACTATGTTATCTTCGTTTTCGTCGAGATCCTTTATCGTGGTCAGAGTACTGTTGCCCCTGGAAAAATTATCGGGGTCTGTTGATATGGACTGGTCATGTCCAAGGTGAGACCTCAATAATTGCTTCATTTCAGCGAGTGAGGCTTCAATGGCATCAAGCCTGATATCAGTTAGTATGTCACTGGATAACATAGATAGGGGTTCGGCATATGTATAAGGTATACCTTTTTGCGCAATGACATTCAGCAGGCTGAACGGACCCCCTCTCTGGACTAGTAATTGCAGATGTAGCGGGAAGGGAACATTCGAGCCTATACAAGACCTGTCAGTCCCCAAAAATAGACAACCTCGGCAGACCCCCACCAGCTTACCTTAAAGACATGCAGCGGGCGCATTGCCTCGACCCCGGCGGAACCTCGCAGCGCGTCTTCAAGCGCCGACATGGCTGGCAAGAGAGAATACGTCGTTTACTCGGCATTTTAAAGACAGAATGAGAATTAGTTGAAGTTCAGTCTGCCCAGGTGATGTTCTCCGCAGCTTATCTGGGGTTCACGAGGCTAAGACGGATTGGGTTAGCTGCTGGAGGATTAGCCTTGTCATCTATACAGAGCAGTTTCATATGAAAGGGAAAGTGGAAAAACATTATATTAGTCGAGAGTTGTCTATTATTTTACATGCTCATTATTTAGGCAAAAATGCCAATTATGCCGCTCCTCCTGCCGCAAGACTCTTGCCTTTGACACTTTTCCACTCCACAATTACTGCACCAAGGACGCTCAAAGCGGCCACAGCTGCACAGACAGTGAAAGTCTGGGTAATAGCATCGTTGTATGCAAGGAGGAGACCCGGTAGGTCTGCCTTGCTGACAGCACTTTGAACACTGGTGGCGCCGGTTCTGATGATCTTAGCTGAGTCCAAAGTGGGAGCGTACTCAGCGAGATACTCAACCAGCTTGTTGCTGAAGACATTGTTTCCAATCGAAACAAAAAGAGCACCGCCAAGGGTCTGGGCGAAAACGATGATGGCAGTACCGGTAGGCACATCGACAATGTCAAGAACAACCTGAACGGCGATCATAGGTTGCTGCATACCAAATCCGACACCAGCACCCGCAATAATCTGATAACCGATCCAAACGGCCTTGGGGGTATCTGGGTGGAACTTGGTCATGAGACCATAGCCGATGGATATCATGATAGTACCGATAATCATGAAAGGTGCGTAATAGCCGACGACGGTAACGATTATGCCCGACAAAACAGATAAAACCACGACCGAGATCAACATAGGCAGGTTCATGATTCCTGAGTTGACGGCACTGGCGCCCTTCACGGCCTGGAACCAAATGGGCAAGAAGTAGACAGAGCAGAGGAACGCTGCGCCGAGGCAGAAACTGAAGAGGGCTGAGGACCACACAGTGCGCTTGAAGAATATGCGAGGAGGCACAGTGGCATACTCTTGCTGTGTCCATTGAACGAACACAAAGAGCAAGATCAAGACGCCAAAGAAGCAGAAAAGCAGAATGATGCGCCAGCTGCTCCAGGGATATGTTGTGCCACCCCATTGCAGGGCCAGTAGCAGGCAAATGATAGCAGGGAGGAAAAGAGACGTGCCAATAGGATCAAACTTCCTAATACGCTCTGTCCATGTCGAGCTTTTGATCTGGCGGTTTGGAGCCGGGAAGAAGATAGCAATCACCACAACAGTGATAGCACCAATAGGCAGGTTGATGTAGAAACACCAACGCCACGACACTTTGTCAGTAAAGACACCTCCCAAAAGAGGCCCTGCAACTGAAGCAATGCCGTACATGCTGCCAATAAAGCCACTGTACATGGGGCGCTTCTCAAGAGCTACCGAGTGGGCTAGGATAATCAGGGCACCCGAGAAAATACCGGCTGAGCCAATACCAGCGACGGCACGGCCAATGATAAGGGTCAGGCTGCTGTTTGCCACACCGCAGATGAGACTTCCCAACTCGAAAATGCCGATGGCGATGAGGTAGACCCATTTGATACTGAAAAAGCTGTAAAACTTTCCAAAGAGGAGCTGGAGAGACGCTGTGGTAAGGAGGTAGGCTGTAAACAGAACGGGAAGGGATTAGCTCAACTCTATACTCCGATATATCGGCTTTCTACATACCACTTCCGTACCAGCCTACATCTTCCAAGCTATGGAATTTATCTGTGATCTTGGGGATAGCTGTGGCGATGATACTGTTGTCTGCAAGGTAAAGTAAGCACTAGTCCAATGATGTTATATCAATGGGGCAAACGTACCAAGTGCCACTAAGAAGACACTTAGGCACAAGGCCAGTGCAATCAACCCCAGCTTGAGGCCTGTGGGGTATTCTGTGCCATCTTCACGTGTATTGACAGCCTCGACTGGTGAGTGTAATGAATCAGGCTCTGCCGTAGCAGTCTGAACTAATGTGTGTTCCATCTCTTTTGCTAGTGTTGGCGATGTGGGAGGGCCACTGAATGCCTCAGCCTTCTCTGGGTCCTCATGCATAGCATGATCTGACATAGCCGTAGACACCATTCCTGGTATCAGAGCAGAATAGGCAGAACAGAGTAGACAAAGCAGAACAAGATATCGGACTTTGGCGTAGTGGAGAACTAGAGAAAAGGGCAGAGATTTAAAGCAAAAGGAGTCATCGTAAAAAAAGGCCCGAGAACAGGGTCCATGTGGTTTTGACAGGCGCTAGTGCTTAGATAGGTTTCGGGTCCAATGTAACCGTGGATCGGGCCACGTTTGGACCACTCAGTGCTTGTAAATACGAGCTTGATCAATAAAGAGCCCCACGATGGAGACACAAGGCCTAAGTCCGAATGGTATACACTAACTTTTATAGGGGATTGCGCTATAACAGTTATGGGACAAGGACCTATCCACCGGGGAGATATTGTACCGAGCCGTTTACAACGGACAAAGCCATAGCTTACAGGCAAAAATATAGTTCAAGTTCGTCCGGAATTCGTCCGGTACCCTTCTATTAAAAGTGCAAGCCAAGTCTCACACTCTTAGAATATCAGCCCGAGACGTGATCTTGCAGGGCACAGTGATGCTCACCCATGGTGGCGCTCATGTTTGTCGCCTTTACTATTATATATATCAATGTCAGCTAATGGCAAAAAGCACAAATGTGAATCGGCACTTGCTTCTTATTCCAGTTGTTATGGGAAAATATCCGGGTTTAGCCGCATCTTGCCCACCCGTCCTCGTTAGGGCTTACGTCCGCCGTATTCATTGCCACTGCCATCACAGGTACTAGCGAATGAAAGTCGAAGACCCGACAACTCGCCAATGAGCCCTAGCAGACGTATGACTCACAATGGTTGGTTTCGTAGAAGAGAGAAGTAAGAGAACCACTGGTAGGGTAGATGGGCCCGTCAACTAGGCAAGGCTGAGATACTGTGTGGGTTGCATGGTTTTATTACTTGGTGCTAGATACGTATACAATAAAGCAAGTCTAACTATACAAGCTAAACGCCCCGTCATAGCCAAGTGGCCTTCCTACACTTAGCAGCAGTAATGGTCTAAACTTGAGCCTTACTTACGGACATCAACCCTGCCAAGCCCGGGAACACAAGGGATACGACCTGCCCTATCTCTCAAAGAATGATGGATCGAACCAAATTTTCTAGACTCACCTTCCTCTTTTCCTCCCGATGCCGGTCTAGAGCAAATCAGGACAAAACCCGGCCGACCAAAGAATCCCGAGACTTCGTCAGACTGATCTATTTTCATACAATGGCTTTCCTAGATGACACTGTGACTGAAGTGATCTTGAGAGAACACCCGAAAACAAAACAACTGAACCTGTCAATCTATGTCGCGAACCGGAAGACACCAATCGGTTTGCAAAGCTCACCTGAACCCTAGTTTCTATGTTAGGGAGGACCCATTGAAGGTAGACTATCCACTATGCCTCGAATTTGTATCTCTCCGAGCTATCGATGCCGCAGAATTGATAAAAGAAGGATGAGATCACCGACGGAGTGTTCCGCGTTCTACACAAGGGCGACAGAACCACGTATATTGTCAAGGCAGTCAACCGTCTCCTTTACATACCGCACAACTCGGACATTATACGAACAGAACTAGAAAACCTTGAACAGTTCAAAGGTGTGACTGGGATCGTTCAGCCAGCTGGTATTGCGGTATTTAACAACCCGTATGCGACTTCCCAGACATGTTTCCAACAAATGGTCATCAGCGCTGTTCTATTCGAGTACAATCGTGGTGGTTCCTTAAAATGTGTTCTAAATGAACAGCGTGTAAGGGAATTCGGCTGGGAGCAATGGGCTACACAAATTGGGAATTCTTTGAGCACTATTCACCGCGCAAAGAAAACCCATATTGATATAAAGCCCTCGAATGTTGTTCTCGACGACAGTGGCAATGCGGTTCTCATTGATATCAGCGGCAACGGCGGAATAACACATGAGTGGCTTGCTCCAGAAACATGGGCTGAAAAATGTGACTTAGATCTTCCATTTCAAACTCGCCATCGAATGGCATTTAGGCCTACGGAAAACTCTTGGACGAAATAGCTTCAAACGCTGGGAATAGCCCGTTTGCGATGTTTTGAAGTTCGTTGCCGAACATTTGACGGAAGAAGATGTTAACAGGCGCTGGACTTTATCTGAGGCAAAATCTCATTTGAAGACTTGTCAGGAGACAAATTATTTTAAGCATGTCTGATTTATTCGGAATGTTTGCATGATATCTAAAGCAAGACGTTCGCGTTAAGAAGCGTGCCTCCGACCAACAGACTGACAAGTTCGGCTATACAATCTTCAAACGTACTCCCATTCGACATCGCCTTGGTCAAAATCACCTTTGCAATTCGACGTATTATTGTTTTTTTCTGGGAGTGTTTTTAACGAGGCATTGCGAGGGCAAACCGGATATGGTTATCACAGGGACCCAATGGCATACTGCGCATGATTTACCGCATTTTGTGAGAGGTGATACGCGAAGACAAGGGAGAATGAACAAAGATGGCGGATTATCTGCCGGGAGAACGTGCTCCAACTTTCATACTAACATTAACTAGTTTGTTAACGTTAACTCGACGACTAGAAGCTGGGATCCCAGGAAGCAATTCCAGGCAGTGCTCATAATATGATAAAGAAGTAGATATAGAACAGAAGAGAAGCATAAAGTGTACACGTTTGCTTTATACAGCAGTTTGAAAATGTGCTTGGACAATAACCAAGATTTGAAGACTTTATGTCTTGCTACAATTAGGTTTTATACTTCATGGCCGCTATAGCCGATATGCAACGAAGGTGACAAATGTTTAACTTATACGCTTTCTAGCTAGAAGGCACTTTACCAGATATGATTTCCAATGGAAATTATCTTTAGTGACCAATGTTAAACCTGATTTCAACCATCCAACCAAGTTGGAGAAAACCCAGTCTGACGTAAGAGACACTACATACTAATGACGTAGAGAAGGCCAACTCTTCGAAAGCGGCGACAAAGCACAACCCAGTCTCTATTTTGATGAGGCGACTACTTAAGGACTGCTTGATACCTTTCTGAACTTCAAACATTCGAACAATTCCATACTCTCAAACAATTTCATCACCATATTACTCTTCACAACAACCATCTCCGCAACCATGTCCACGGCACGCTTCGCTCCCATCCTCAGAACTCGTGTGGTAGCACCCACTCCTGGCTTCCAGGCGATCCGGTCTATTTCTGCTACAGCTTCATACAACAAGGGACCTATCGATGCAACCAAGGACACACTCAAGAAGGCTGATCGGACAGTATCTGATGCAGCAGTGAAGGGAATTAACCAGGGTGGTATGTTTACATTGCAGAAATCCCGTAGATGTACAGAGACAGGTGCTAACATAGGTTTCACAACAGAGAAAGCTGCCCACACCATCAAAGAGGCCGTTGGTGCAGGCACCCAGCAGGCTAAGGCCAAGGGAGAGGAGGCCAAGGGCGATGCCGCGAAGGTTGCTGGCCAAGGACAAGGGAAGGCAGCGGAAGCCCTAGGCGAGGCCAAGGGGAAGACAAAAGAGGCAATGGGTACGGTTGAAGGGAAGGCCAAGGAGGCTAAGAACCGCATGTAAAGGGTTTAATCTTCTGCCGCAGATCTGTTGAGCTTGCATGACTGGTAATTATCGAGTGTAATATTATTGCCGTTAAATCTTTCATTTCAGTTGTGATTTCATCCACTCGGGCTCTTCCAGGTCTCTTAGATTGAAGTTGGAATGATCCGAGTTCAGCTAGGGGGTAGCATGAGAACGTATTCGCGGGAGCTCAATCCAAAGCGAATCACGTCCTTGTCCATGACCTCCACGTAGCGACCTGCTGGAACGGTTTCCCCGTTGACGCTAGAGCCATTGGCGCTCTCAAGGTCAAGGAGGTAAGGCTTGACCTTTCCGATGCGGTCACCGAATTCGTTCCTCTTTTCGACAAATCGGAACTGGAGCACAGCATGCTGCTTAGAGCAACTGGGGTGGTCAAGAGGGAAATCCACAATGGATCGCTCGCGGCCGACTAGCCAGCAGCTGCGTTCCAACAATTCCACAGTTTCAAGCAGATCTTTTCCCTTGAAGACATACATACGCCAAGCTTCCTTGGCTGGTGGCTTGCGTGCCTCTGGAGGCTCATGGTATTTCAGAACAATTCCTTCTCCACCTTGGACTTGAACTGTATTGCTTTCTGCCGCCAATCTGCCGGTAGAGCTGAAATTGGGCTTTTGTTTCTCTGGTGCAGGTGCGTCTCCAGGTTGTGCCACATCGGTAAAAGCATCCGATTGTGAAGGCAGCGGGCCGCTGCGTTGCAATGCACGCGGTGGGGAGCTGCGTGATGGTCGTGGTGAGCGAGAACGGGATCGTGGGCGTCTCTTAGATGATCGTTCTTCATCTCCGTGGGTATCACGGTGTCGGTGGCTGCGGTGTCTGTGTCTGCGGCGGTCTTCTGCTGCGGAGCTAGTTGACCGTTCTCTGCGCTCCCGTCGGGGACTGCGAGAATGTCTACGTCTGCGCCGGTCACCCGCTGAGCTTGTTGATCGTTCCCTGCGCTGACGCCGGGGGCTGCGAGAGGATCTCCGTCGAGGGCTGTCTCGTCGGGAGCTTCGGCGGTCGTCGTCACGTCGTCTTGAGCTTGAATAATCGTCGTCTCGCGGTGCATCTCGCCGCCGTTCGCGATTTATGTCTGATGGCGAGGTAAATGAACCTCGCCGGCGCTCGCGACGGTCTTCATCGTCAGACCTGGCCATTCTTCCCGATGTAAAGGATCTGCGCGAAAAGGAAAGCGTGGTGGCAGAAGCAATAAGCATTGCATTGGAGATCTTTAATCAGAGCTCCAACGGCTGCACGTGATCATCTCCGCGGCCGGGCCGAAGGCTAAGTGAGGGGAGCTTTCCTTCCTTCAACACGACTACTTTGAGAAGAGAGCATAACGGATTCTCCCCGTGCTCTCTTTCGACCGAATGATGCGGTCATGCTCAAGAAATCCAACCTTCTTCGTGGGAGAGGCCTGCCACTACTGAGCTCGACAGCCTCGCCACTTGCCCATTTCAATAGGAAAACCGTTCCAATTCATGAACTACATAAACCACACACGAGCAGGAGCTATGCAACTGCCTCACAATTCTCTCATCAGAACTACGTATGGCCCAGCAATCTGTCCTTCACTCCCTACGACGTCCTGAACATTCCCCGCGGCGCTCCGTACTCGAAGAGACCATACTACGACCTTGTTAAGATCTATCACCCCGATCGACCCTTCACCAAAGATCATCCACTATTTGGAGAATTGACCGCCGAAGCTCGGGTACAGCGCTATCGGATCGTGGTGGACGCACATGAGATCCTTTCCGATCCCATCAAGCGAGCTGCTTATGACCAAGCCGGCACTGGATGGAACCACGCAGTACAAGATACAGCGGGCTGGAACACACATGGGCCGAGTATATATGCGAATGCCACATGGGAAGATTGGGAACGGTGGAATAACCGCCACAACGGCCCGCAGCAGCACGTTGTCGACCAACGCACCTTCACCCGGCTGGTGATCCTCTTGGTGCTCTTCGGGGGCGCTGTTCAAGCATCATGGATCGGAAAGATGAATACTGGTTTCGAGGATAAACTGCGCCAGGTCAACGAGGAGTCGGCGCGCTTCTTGCATGGCCGGAAAGACAACACCGTCAAGCAGATGGATTCGAATGATGCTCGTGTGCAGGGTTTCCTCATTCGGAGAGATCCCACTGGGTCGGGACTGAAAGACTCTGAGCAAAATGTCTACCAGAAGGAGCTAAGTCCTCTTCGCCGGCCGAATGAGACCTCCTCGCCTGACAGTCAAATTGTGTCGGACCTTGCACAGCCAGCAGCTTCAGTGAAGCCAGAAATCGCAGAAACCTAGACTTTCTATATGCGCATATGATTGCATGGTGTTTTGGCAGTTCACATGGCTGGCACTTTTCGGTTCTATGCGTGTCCTTCGCCTTGTTCCTGGAGACCTTGTATGCAGGCATACGTATGTAAGGGCAATGATTTGAACATATTCAATGATGTATCAAAAAGCCGTAAGGGGCACGCCGTACATACCGTATAGTTAACTTCAATCTCAAATTCAATCATAGTCCCAAAACAGTAAGTGACCTACAATGCAAACTTATACATGTTATGCCTTCACGGTGGACCTCGGCAGTGACGCCACTGGCGGCTAAATCCGGTTTAGGGCCTGTCTTTATTCTCTATACTCTTTTCCCTCCCAATTTGTTTTTCTGATTCTTGCTGGAGCCAGTGCTCCAATTCGCTCTTTGTTGCCATGAGCTCGCTCAAGCAGCCCATCGCCCTTTTAAAGGCGATGCTGGTCAGGATCCCATTGATCCTAAAGACCATTCTCCTACATGGCGCTCGAATGTCGCCCGTGAGGGGAAAGCAGGACTTGCGCACTGAGTTAACGGTCGCCATTATCCGCTCATTCATTACATTTACCACTCCGGTCGGCAAACTGCAGAAAGACAGCATGCGCGATCCTGGGATCAAGGGCCCTATGTGGGTGTCCAAAGTGACCCTGCCGCAGCCTGAGGTCGACGTGCGCGACGCTGTGTTGCGCGCAATCGAGGACCTCAAGACCGGCGACGAGACCTATGATGTCCCCAACGCTGCTGCCGTCGAAGCCGAATGGACTGGCTACCGTAGCAAAGTGGGAAAGCGCACAGCGCAACCAGATATCTCAGAAGAAGAGAAATATCACAAGCTGCGCGAGGAATCACCGTCTGATATGACGATCTTATACTTCCACGGAGGCGCTTACTTGTGAGTACCCGTCGACGCTTTAGTATAAACATATCCAGCTAACATATTCCAACAGCCTCATGGACCCATGCTCTCACCGTGTCCCCGTCGCACATCTCTCCCACCGAACAGGTGCCCCAGTTCTGTCCGTCCGCTATCGCCTAGCACCGCAGAACCCATTCCCAGCAGGTCTAGTCGATGCCCTCACAGCCTATCTCTCGCTCATCCACCCACCAGCGGGCTCCCTCCACAAGCCCGTGCCAGCAAACAAGATCGTCTTAGCAGGTGACTCCGCAGGCGGCAACCTCTCACTAGTCCTCCTCCAAACCCTCTTGACCCTCCACCGCGCATCCCACACAATCCGCTTCCACGGCAAAGACATACCCATCGAACTACCCGGCGGCGTAGCAACCGTCTCACCATGGTGCGATGTCACACGCTCTATGCCATCAATCCGCAAGAACGCGGTGTTCGACTACCTCGATGCACCACCAGGCACAGACACTCCATTCAAGCCAATCCCCTTCCCCTCAGATGAGGTTTGGCCTGCATCCCCGCCGCGTGTGGATATGTTCTGCAACGCCAATATGGTTCTGCACCCATTAGTCTCTCCGCTCGCTGCCCCAGCTGAGCTCTGGAAGAACGCACCTCCTATCTGGATCTCGGCTGGCGAGGAAGGCCTCACAGATGAGGGTTTGATAGTGGCGCGCCGTGTTCACCAGGCTGGTGTGCCTCTCGTCGCTGAGGTGTTCGAGGGTATGCCGCATTGCCATGGTTTGCTCATGATCTCTACGCCGTCCGGCCGCCGTTTCTTCGAGAGCTTTGCTGGGTTCTGTCGTGATGCTGTGGCTGGTCGTGTTGCGTCATCCGGTAACCTCACTCATATTTCATATAAGGCGCAGTCTACAAAGGAGATTCCTATTGAGAAGGTTTGTGAGACTACCGATGAGGAGGCTGCTGCTCTTATGCGGAGGAGCGCTGCTTGGCGATTGGAGGGGGAGAAGGAGTTGCAGAAGCAGTGGCATGAAAGAGCGCGTCTATGAGAGGCCTTTGGTTGCTTTGCATTGTTTAAAGGTGTATACCCTGTTTTTGCATTATAATGATATAGCCTTGATTCTTAGTGGGTTTCTATTCTACTCGTGCATCGGCTTTGTGTACTAGATTTCCGTTAAATGAATGTTTACATAGCACGAGTCGCTATCTGCGATTGTATTGGGCAGTAGCTAAAATCACAATGGGCTAATTCATGAGAAAACGACTCGCTGGTCTATCTGATCAAGTCTCCACTGGCCGCAATATATGACCGTCCACCTCATCCTAAGCGGACGTACAGTGCAAAAGACAAAGGAAAACGCTGCAAGATATTATACAATCTCATGCAGCTAAAGGACTTCATCATCGTCCATCGAGGCCTGGTCCTCTTCCCACCGCTGTGGATGCGCATCCCGAGGTGGCCATACAGACTGTACAGGCTGCATAGGCCGCACATGTTCAATAGACTGCTTAGGCTCATGAACAACAGCTTGAGCCGTCGGCGCCGACAGCCAGGGAAAAGCAACAGGGGTGCCGTTAATACGAATTTCACCAACAAGGCCCGTAAGCTGAGGAGTCTCCTCCACATAGCCATCAGAAAAGCCGAGCAATTGGGTGAACAGGCGGAAGACAAAAACGCAGATAGCAAAGACAGGCGTGAGAAGTGTCGATAGATGTGACCAGCGCCACAGCATTGTCACCGTCACGAATGGGAAGGAGGGTGCATCGGGGCGTAGACAATAGCCCTCGCATGTTTCAGTTATTTCGGGACGGCTATATTGTTCGCACATGAGGCATTCGATGATATACCACGAGATCGAAATGAGAGTAACCCAGCCGAGGTTGGTCATTTGGAGGCGTCGAGATGTCGGGCTCCGCTTCCACAGTCGGGGAACAGGGAGCGCGGCGTATACTCGTCCATCCGAGTGCGTACCGCAGTCTTTGCAGGTTTCGCCTGTGTGGATGTGTGATGGTTGTTTGCTTCCCTTCTCTGTTGGAAAACTTGATTTTGAAATGGTTGCAGCTCGATTGACTTGGCCTTCGAGACCGTCCAGTCCTTTCTTCACTTCGCTGATGTGTCTCATGAGTGAGTTTAACTTGTCATTAACTGAGCCAAGATCGACCTGGTCGTTTTGTGCTGTATCCGCCTGTGCGAGTTTCTCCAGGACCGCCTTTTCGTAGGCTTCTTCGTCTTCTTCTTCGATTTTGAGCTCGGCCGGGCCATCGTCATCATCCATCATACCTCGGAGAGACTCAAGGGTGTCGTTTCCGAATTCATCGTCCTTGCCAGAGCTTGCATCTTCAATGACAGCCTCCAATGCACTTTTTGGCAGATGCGGCCGAGGCAACGGGGCTCTGGACTGTTTCTCGGGTTTGGGCTCAGGGGGAGGCTGCTCTTGTTTGCTTTCGACTGGTTTTGTCTCCTCGGGCTTCGACGTGACGGGCTCTGCTGGTTTTGCAGGCGGTGCGACAGCCTTTTTTTCACTTGCTGCCCGTGGAGGAACAATGTCTCTAGTCAAATCTTCAGGGAGTTCAGGCATTCGATCTGCCACCCGCTCAGTCATGGGAGTATCAATCCATGCCCCAGTTACCCGAGGGGTCTGGTCGTAGATTTTACCCCCAAAGAGCTTTGATGGCTCGGGAGTCTTCATATGATCAGGCTTAGGCGTCTCAACTCTGGACAGCCTCCGTAGCAAATCCCGCGAGCCTCGCTTGCTGGGACTAGGTCGTGTAAACTTCGAGCCTTCATACGCCGTGTCGTTCTTGAAAACAGTCACGGGGCTATTGGGAATGGGGTTTCCGTCGCCAGGAGGGAAAATAGGCTTGGTGGGAGGTTGCTTCCATGCCAGATCTTCCTGCGGTGCCTGAATAAGAGAGTTAGCGGTGCGTTCCTCAAGTACACCCCAAGCAGGAAGACCGTTCCGCACCGGAGAACGAGGAGACGTGCGAGCAGGCCTAGCAATCGGGTCGCGCTCTCCATTTGTGTGGCGATTTGATGGCCTAGTTTCCTCTTGTTTCTCGAAAACACTAGGCTGACTGGTTTTTCTCTGCCATTCGTGTGGGTAATTGGCCCGACTGCCCCAGCTGGAAGGTAGATTCAGCGAAGGACCACGGCTCCCATCATCCTCCACAATATGTTGTTCCACCTCAATCTTCTCTTGTTCACGTCTTTGTAGATTGTCCGCCGTCAATGAGGGTGATCGTCCCATATGCGCCCTGCTGAAAACCGGCGATCCCTTTTTTGTAACGCGATTGAGACGCTTTTCATCCTCGGTATAGTCCCGAGCCCTGGGAGGTCGATACGCGCCGAGATCACCGTTGAGACTGGCACCGGATATGGAATTGCCCTCTGGGGAGCCTATTGCGTGGTTCGTCTCCCTTGCGCGAGAAGAGGAGCGACTCAGTCGACCTGGGGAGCGAGCCTTCGGCTCCCAAGAATCCTCGCGCACAAACTCGGCCAGGGTACCGTCTTCTTCAATCTGTCTGTAGGAGTCCATGATTTCGTGAGGCGGAGGGGAGTTCGGGGACGTCGAAGAGAACGCGTTCATTGACTGTCGCTTCTGTCGCGGGCTGGGTGTAGTTGCCTGTGGGCTTAATTCGTTGGCTGTGAAGGGCATATCTTGTCTGGACGCAGTGTGGTATGCTGCTGCTAAAGATCCGGGACGGGGAGCGCCTCGTCGATGCGTATCATTCTTGAAGTTCGACGGGAACTGATCTATATCGAACTTGGAGGCGTGTTGGAAAGGCGACCGCGGCGCTTTCTCTTGAGAGACTCGGTTTTTCCTGTCGGATAACATGACGAGGGTCGCCCCTTGCAGAGGAAACGCGAAAGTAGGAGTGGTGAAGGAGGAAGACGCGCGGAGAGAGTGACCGGAGTAAATACGGAGACCACTCATTCCCCGAAGTGGTTAGCCTGTGGAATCCTCTCTGAATTACGTCTTCACTCCCAACTGTCTTCGACTTGTCTTTTGTCTACATTTATTGCTACCTTGCGATATATCAGAGCTCACAGTACAATTCGTGTGCAAATGACCCTTCATCTTGACATGTGACCCGTCCACAGTCGATCCTCTGACCTCGAGAGCTTCGATAAAGGCAATCCCATTCCCAAGCTCAAGCTCCAGAGCTCACTCTTCACCTCAAACGTCCAACCTTACCCGGTAACCAAGCCCACCATGGCAAAATCCGCAAGGCGATCAGGTCGCAAAACACCCGCCTCAACACCAGGCTCATCCGGCGCCTCAACACCAAGCTCCGTCTCAGGCCCAATTCCACCCTTCATCAAAGTCCCACCAGCGCTGCAGTCCTTCGTCGAACCACTCTCCCCAAAAGAAGTATACCTAGTCCACCTGGACATAACAGCGGAAGACCTAAAACGCCAAACCTTCACTGTCCCCCTCATCGTCAACCTAGTAGTCGGCGCCGTGATCGCGCTACGCGTATACCAGGGAATCAGCACATACCCAGCCCTCATCGCCACGCTAATCGGACTACAAAGCTCGATGACAGTGGACACAGCCACGACCCCGTGGACAGAGGGGTTACAAATCGTGCTGAGGCGCACGGGAACCCTGCTGATCGACTACTTCCTCGTGACGATGTTCCTGTCATGGCCGATTAATTTCATTAAGGGGCCCGTGCGTTGGCGGCGCGCGGTGGGGTTCCGTGAGCGAGAGGTCATCGTGCGCCGCAGCCACCGGAGCTGGAGTCGAAAGCTTGAGCGCAATAAGTGGATTCGGGAGGATGAGGCGCGGCGTGATAAGATCATTGCTGCTGTTACGCCGGAGCGCATTGGGAAGACGGGGTATTTGCTTGTGGATGAGGACTGGAATTTGGATTATGATGCTATGATTCGGGCTCATGCACTTGTTGATCGTACGAGGCAGGGAGATGGCGTGCAGATGGATGAGTTCCGTACTGCGGTTTTGGTCCATACTGATCCTGATGGCTGGTTGATTTGGCGTGTCGGGGATGAGAATACTCCTGCTGGTCGTCAGCGTTCTGAGCAGCGCGATCAGATCCTTGCTTTCAAGGATAAGTTGACTGAGATGGGCAAGGAAGACCTCTTCCTTCGGTGGGTTGAGTTGATTCAGTGGGAAAGCTCGCAGCCCGGTGGCTTCACTCCGGAACGGCAGCGGTCTGCAATGTTCCAAGCAAAGCAACTGTTCGAAGATGAGAATGTGGACTTTAGCAGTTTCTGGGACGACATGGGCGGTATGGAAGGAATGGGTGAATTAGATTAGCGACTTATAGGTGTCATATTGCATTCACTTTCAAGCTGCATCGAACTCTTACTCAAAAGGGAATACGTAGTGCTGTCGGGCTGATCCAATAGCCCTAACACACCATGCCCGGCTCGATAGATTCAAATGTAAATTGCATTGTTGGGTATCTGAAATATAATGACAACAGCAAATGATTCGTATATGAAAACCAACAGCCGTAGTCTCAATGCTGAAGAAAAGAAAAATGTAAAAGCGAAAGGAAACAGAACGATGCTCCGCTACTCCGTTCAACTTGGGCGACAGTCCTCATGCGCCACCCTCAAGTCGATAATCAAGCGACCACAATTTCTCCCAAGGGCGAGATCGGCCATTCTGTCGACGACCGGACGTCGATCCGGAGGGCGACGAAGCTGCATCCCCTGTGGGGTTGACCGATAAGTGCCCAAGATCCTGAGGCAAAGAAAGCGTGTTAGCTTCTGACCCGAAGTTAAAAAAAAAGGAAGCAGACCCGGGAAAAGATGGAAATCAAAGTAGATCCTACTTTTCACGAGCCGGAGAGTAGGTCACGGCGAACCTCGTCGAAGATCGGAGCAGCCTCTCGAGGCTGCGAGCTGGCATCACCTTCAGCAGGGCGCACGAGATCCGTCGTGGACTCGACGGCGTGCTGAGACGGTGTAGGCGTTCCACGTTTGGAGTTGGCACTTTCACGGCGGCTGTCAAGGCTCCTTGAGAGGGTCTTTGCAACAGTACCTTCGTCCGCAGGTCGCTTCAGGCGAATGCTGCCTTTAGCATCGACATTGTTGGAGGCAACTGTGCTCTTTGCTAGACCTGGGGTCGCAGGTGCCCCGGGCTTCTCCTCTACGGCTTCGAGGAGGTACCAGCGTAGACCGTCTGATAGTTCAAATGGATTTTCGTCGTCCAGGGAGGCGCCGTCACTGGCGTCTCCAAGTGAGCGACGATCCGGTGCGACGCCATTCAAGGACTTGGAAAGATCAACCACGCGCTCCTCGATCTTCGTGATGCGGGCGAGAAGCCAGTCCCGAGCCTGGAGCTTGTGCGTGTCTTGTTCACGCAGGAAATAGTGCGGCGCGCCAACATTGAAAGCCGCCCAGGAGCGGATAGCTTGGTTTCGTGTGGGTAGGAAGAGAGCAAGATCACCTTCTTTGAAAGATCGATAGGCAATTTTGTCGTGTGCTTCGCTCTGAACTCGATGGTATTTATCACGGTAGCCTCGAGCTTCCTTCTGCCACTTACGGGCTAACACTTCGATATCCTTGACGCGTTTGACGACGACATCTCCAAACACGGCGACATCGAATTGAGCCAAGTTTTGCATGAAAGCCGAAAATTGAGTCTCCTCGTCCTCTGGACTTTCGGCTTGCATCCAGCTAAGAAGCACCGCATCTGGTTTCATAGAGACAATTCCTGACTGGGCGAGGCTTTCACCCAAGCTTAATGAGGCACTGAGCTTGGAAGCGCGCTGGACAGTGAGCTGGCCATCCTGTTGAATAACCGTGAAACCCAACTGCTCGAGCATTCTTCCAAGTTTCTCAACCTGCGCGAAAAGCTGCCTTGAAAGCTCATGGGACTTAGTGCCTCGAGCTTCGAGCCGCGCGACGGCCTGCTGCTCCGTCTCTGAAGGCATGCCGGCTTTGCCTTCCCATTCTGCCGCTTGATCTTTCAAGCTTTGGGCCTGGAACTCAGATTCAGCCAGTTGTCGTGACAGGTCGGCGTGTCTTCGTTCCCCTTCGGCAATTCGTTCGCGCAGAGCTTCGGGACTACTCTCTTCACCCGTTATTTGATCATGAAGAGCATTAAATTTTGAGCGTTCTTGGTCCAGTTCACCAGTCAACCCTGCGAGCTTTAATCGTTCCTGTGATAGTTCTCCGTTCAACAGAGACAATTGGGCCTCGCAATCTTGGAAGTTCTTCGTCCGCTCCTCCGCCTCCGTCTCGAATTGAGCAATTCGTTCTTCAAGAATCTTGTTCTCAGCGATAGCCTGGGTAGCATTCGTTTCCGCGCTGCGAGCATGGATCGAAAGACCCTCGGAGAGAACTTCAATAGACTTGATGATGTCGGGAAGTTCGGTGGGCACGGTGCTTCCAGGAGAGAGGTTCATGAAGATGGCCTCGAGAGCCTGGTAGTTGTCCTGATTCTTTTGCTCCAACTCCACTTGGCGGTGTTCGAACTCATCGATTCTCATCTTCAGTCCATCTTCATTCTCTTGTCGAGCTTGAATCTGCGCATTAAGATCGTTGATATGTGAATTGAGGCCAGTGATATTCGCATCAAGATCGACGATCTTCTGTGCCTCATCAGCGGCATTGGCATGAGCAGCTTGCAGCTCAATCTCAAGCTGGTGTATCTGCTCATCTGTCTCTCGTTTGCCATGCTCTCGGCTATCCATGAGTCTATCAAGCTCTTCTTCCATTTCCTCGTTGCGGAGTTTGTACTTCTTTAGCTCCGAGTCCAGGAATCGGCGTTCATCCTCGAACTCGCGCTGGCGGGCTTCTAGGTTGCCAATAAGGTCCTTCTTAGTGGATTGGGCTTCTTGATACTTGTCAGAGTTGGTTTGACGTTCAGCGTGGGCTTCCTTGCGAAGTCGTTGGACGACGTCTCTCTCCGTCGCCAACTCCGCTTCAAGGGCAACAATGCGCTGCACAAGTGCTTTGTCTTCCGGGGACTGGGTTGCTGACACCCGTCTTGAGGAGACCGAAGATCGTCTTGAGAGTGCATCAGGATGCGGAGATGCCGGTGAACTAGGGAAGTCCGGTGCGCCAAAATTGCCGCTTGAGGGCCGGCTAAGATGACTCTGTCGATGGAGGAGATCTTCCAACTTTCGGACACGACTGTCTGACCCTCTCAGCTTCTCTTCCAGTTTTGTCTTCTCTTCTTGCAGACTGCGGACAGAGTCATCGGCGCGTAGAATGGAGCTCCGGCTCAAATCAAACACACTTCCCTGTTTGAAAGCTTTCGCGCGTCGTCTTTGCTGTCGGCTTGGTGCATCCAGCTCCTTGAGTTGCTGACTCAAGTCGTCTGCCACTTTCGTCAAGGAATGATTCGTCCTTAGATCGTCGATATAGCACTCGATCTCTTTGCGAGCTACCTCCGGCCATTCGTCATCTTGGCCCTGGAGGTTGACTTCAAGACCTGGAGCTGTGGAATCAGTCACGGTAACGAAATCACTCATGCTTTTCAACCACTTCTTTCTTCTGCGTTGTTCCTCGTCTCGCAAGATGGCCATCTCCTCGGCCAGCGTCAGTGAGTCAGTCTTGATCTTATCACTCCACTCCCGCCGCCGCACTGATTCAATGAGAATAGACCCATACACCATAGGCATCTGGAAGACAGAGTAGATCACATCAAATGCGTTGCTACCCACGTCCAAATTGACCAATCGTGAATGGGCATCGGCAAGTCGGGACTCGAGTGAGGAGATAGCGCGCATATGCTCAATGGCGGTTTTCTCAGCGGCCCCTCGACGCTGCACAGCATGCTCCAGTGCGGTTTGAAGCTCGATACTGATCTCCAATAACGACGGAAGAAGGTCCTGCGTATGACTGAATGCAAGTCTGGAAATATTGGCCAAGTTCTTCTGATTGTTTGGAAGGCTGAGAACATGCTCATAATCCGACCCAATCTTCTTGGCAATCGTTTCCATTTCTTCCAACAGCCCGTCTACACTGTCTCCATTTGAAGAGAACGCCTCGTCGACCAATCGTTGGGTATCCGAGGCAATGTCAGCGATGGTGTTTCCAATATCATGGACGTTGCTTCTAAAGGCCGATGACACGCCCTCTGCCTCCGACCCGGCCCGCTGAGCCTCACCCACATCGACAAAGTCACGGAGTGTCCCGGTTGGTCTATCCTTGTCCATCTTAGGTGTGGACGGGCGTCCAAGGAGTGGGAAGTCCTTGCGAGCCGGAATGTCATCCAACGTGGAAAGGGCTCGCTGCCAGCCATCGAGAGCGGCCTTTTGCTCTTCGAGGAGATTGTTCGCCCATGACTGTGCTTCTTGGAACCGGTGCTCCAGGTTCCCCACATGGGACTTGAGGTTCTCGAGAGCCACGCCCACCGCACGATTTATGACATCGGTCCGCTCATTATGTTCTCGGAGGCTCTTATCAATCGAGCCACAGCGGCTGGACAAGTCCATTGCCCAGCTGCGTCGCGCCATGTAGAGGTTCCGCCACGCCTGAAGGTCATTCTGGTCTTTGAGGGTCGCTGGGGGACTGCCAGGCTGGAAACGTTCTGGCGGAGGAAGCTCCGGGAATTCGACGTCGCCGGGATCGCTGATGTATTGCCGGTCATATACGAAGATCTCGTTCTGTGATAATAAGATATTAGCACACTGCAAGGGAAGCTAGGCTCTGGGATAGACGGTATCGTACCTCGGTGGCAAGCGTTTGAATCTTAACGTTCTTCCCACGAGCTGTCATCAATATTTGCCTTTGAGGCAGAATAGAGGTGTTGCGAACAATCCATGACTTCAAGGCATCCGGACTAGAGGGTGTCAGCTGGCTCACACATAGGCACAAAATGAAGATAAATCTCTATTCATCATAGATCATGGTAGATGGAGTACATACGATGCAAAGGCTACCGGATCAGCCAGGAAATGCTCACCCGTGTGGGCAATGTAGATGTGCAACGACATACCCCCCTCCGCACCAGCGAGCGTAGAAGCCCGACGGTCAGTACTGAGAGATATGAATAAATAATCCCAAAGAAGGGTACAGGAAATAAAAGAGTGAGAGTCCTGAAGCCCCCGATCCAGGCTCTGGTCAGGAAGGTTACAGGTTGACAACCTTGTCCAGCCTTGTCGGGGAAAGCTGCCCACCGCCTCCGCCCTCTCCATATCATGCGCGCCATTCACCACGGGGTCTGAGGCCATGGCTGCAAAACATGGCTTGTTGCCTCACCTGCAACCCGGCGAGGTGACCTTACTAGACTATGCTGCGGATGACTCTCGCGATGTCGTGACTTTATCAGACAAGGAGGCTATGGTGCTCCAGCTCTACAACCAAATCCAGGAACAACAACTGGAGAAAGCAGTGCTCGAACAGGGTATGTCCGATAGCTCGTCGTTTATTCCCTTCCTTTTTTTTTCTAATTCTTTTTCCGATAAGAATTGGAAACACTATCTGGCGAAAATGCCGAAGAACAGCTCGCGATCGCAGAACGTGAGCTCCTGGAGGCGCGATCTACCTACACGGTCAGGAGGAAAGCAGTCCACACGATCCTCATGACCGATCCGATCCTCAAAGCCGTCCACCTGAAGGCCACGACCCCTGCTGAAAGGTATGTACCCATGCAAATCCCCGGGGCCAGAACCCGAGTCTTATCAAGGATTACAGGGCACTGCTTCGCCTGGTGAATCGGCGCGACGTGCTTGCGCTCGCACATGAGAACCTAGCCTCAGCACATGACCTGGTGATGAAACAGCTCTCAACCCTGGAAGTAGAGAATATACAGATCAATCGCGAAAACCAGGAGCTGGTGCGACAGCTACTGGAGCTCACGAAACAGGATTCGTCGTGGCGAGAGAGACTTGACGATCCTCAGTTACTGTCGCAACTGGATGAGCTAGAAGTGGATCTGAAGGGGCGCAAGGCGCAATGGGAAACTATGAAGAATATCGCTAGCGCGGTTGTAGTCGGGAGTGGACTGGATTGGGCGGATGATGATAAGCTTCGCGCGCTGGTGCTGGATGAAAGTGATGATATCTGAAAGGTGTTTGTTTCAAATGTTTATGGGATGGGGCGTACAATATCCAATATTTTATTTCTATCCAGTTCTATCATCTTCAGAGTAAATGGCCTGAATAATAATTACCACGGCTGCACACAGATGTCGGTGTAGAGAAGAAGTAAGGGCGGATAAATGTGCACCTTTTTTACTAAAGAATCCGATATATAAAATTACCAATACTCCGTACGCGACTCTATGACGCCTCTCGGAAGACGTGGAACTGATACATTACGGAGTTTCCCTTACTGCGGTATGGTATGTAATTTGGAATGTGGTGCGGAGACTAATACCCGTGAATCACATCTACTTTCTGTCTGTTCCTTAGTCTACTATTTTAGACTGGGGGCCATGGCGCGTTATGCGATACGGTCTAATGGAGAAGACATCCTTAATTTAGCTCGGCTTGTGATTGATGGTGTGATCCGGTAAGGAATATGATTAATTCTGAATCCCAGTGTCTCACTCTGGGACGGGGTTAATATTAAGATTTGTTATTATGAAATTCACTATGAAGTTATGCTGATCGTGCCCATCTTCCTGTATGTAGTCTACGGCGATGGCTATTCCTTTCAAGTAGCCCATAGCGCGAGGGTCAATGTCCATACCTAGGTACCTCTGCAGCCATGTTTCCAATTGGGGGTTACACTAAAAGGGTACGCCACGCCAGGATTGAGCAACCGTCCGCCCTTGCCTAAGAGAAGAACCTTGAATAATAACACCGGTTGTATCTCTTTGCATTAGGTTTGCACTATTACACAGATTGCCTGGACATTATATCACACAATGTTTGACTCCGAGAGCCTAAGTGGTCTTTAGGACTCTGGTTTATTTGACTCTGGGAGAGCATATAGTACTAATGTTGTTTCTCAGAGCGGGAATGTTTCCTATACATGACGAGGGTACTGACTTTGCTAGTCAGGCTGCAATAGCTATCATCTATCCATAATTATCCTTGGCTATAATAAACTGAATGAATACAAGTTATCAAGAATCATTGCCACTTCCACCTCTCTGCCTGTTAGGTTTATCTTACGATTTTTGACGTACATCGCTGCCTCATAGGGTTGACTTAGGTAGTATTGTAGATTCTAGCACTGTTCTACTCAAAAACCTTTAAAGAGAAGAGTAACAGCAGAGTGATCAAGCTGGTAAACAGAGGAACTATAGACTTGTATTACGATGTACAGGGTACTTGCCGAGAGACAGCTTTACTACGGGATACCGCGTACCCAGTACCTGTATGTTTGCGCGACTTATTAATAAGACGAGCAAGACGTAATTCTCCACGACAATCCACCACCGGAATGAGCGTATCGTTTCATACGTATTGTGGCCTTTACCTCGCTTTTAATCAAGAACGTATAAACCAAGCATGGTAATTAGACAAAAAAGGAGGCTAATGAGTCAAAAAGAATCCAGCGAATTCATCAAGCAGCCTAATTACAGACTAAACGAAGGGTGGTGTGCTATGGAAGCCACTTAAACAGCGTAAAATACGCGTATGTACATTCCCTGCTTACATTGAGTGCTGGTCCCCTCTCTCTCTTCCTACTACTACGGCCCTCCCCCCTCTACTCTTCTTCCTCTCCTATTCCTCTCTACCAACTCCCCCATACAAACTCGCTCCCCATACTAAAAAAGGTACTGCATATCTCCCCTTCTATATGGCTTCTATACACTCGCATTTCCACCACCACCATTTTCTCTTTTTTTTTCCAATTCTTTTTATCCTCTAATTCACCTTTTTTCACCTCATTGCCCATGTCTTTTTTTGTGTCGCTGGCGCGAATCTCGTCGCGATCTATGTTTTGGTCAAAAGCTGACTTGAACTGAACGCAACAGCTTTTTTTTCACCACACATATTCAATTGCTTTCTAAATTCAGGTAAGCCGATTTTGCTAGTCTCAATTCCTGATTTTCCTCGGTCGCGCAAGTGGTCGAATGCGCGCGTCGCGACTCACTCACCAGCACACGCGCCCTCCCCAAACACTCTTCCCCTCTCTCTCCGTCTCAATTGTTTACTCCCCCGTAAACAACCAATTGTTGCGCTCTCCCTGCCCAAATCTGCATCGTTTTTTGCACATCTTGCAACCATGGCCAGAGTTACCAGGTCTGACCTCACTGCAGACAACATGCCTAAGGAGAAGTCCACCCGCAAGGCCGCTGAGAAGCCCCGCGTCCAGCGCCGCAAGAAGGGTAAGTTGCTCCGATCAGAAATCCATATTTGACGCGTCTACGCAGACATGAACGTGTGCTGATTCATCACAGACCCCAACGCCCCCAAGCGTGGTCTCTCTGCCTACATGTTCTTCGCCAACGACAACCGCGACAAGGTCCGCGAGGAGAACCCCGGTATCAGCTTCGGTCAGTGATCCCGCAGCTCCCCATGCTGGTGCAAACCCCTTCTAACGGTTTCTACAGGCCAGGTCGGCAAGCAGCTCGGTGACAAGTGGAAGGCTCTGAGCACCACTGAGCGCAAGCCCTACGATGACAAGGCTGCCGCTGACAAGAAGCGCTACGAAGAGGAGAAGGCTGCTTACCTCGCTGTACGTTTACGTTTACATTTCCTTTCCCGTGTTTCTGTTTCTGTTGTCGCGACGCTTGCTAACTCCAATTTTATCAGAAGGCTGATGAGGAAGAGGAGGAGGAGTCCTCTTAAATGCCTTTCTCGCATTTTCGCTTCGTCTTCGGCCTCAAGGTGTTTCTAGTTTTCATGGATTTTCCCCTGGTTTCTTATTTCGGATGGTTTCGTGCACGGCTTTTGGGTTAGGATGACGGAGGGGTTTTTATTTGCTTCTGACGGTTCCCCTGCTTTTATCAAAGGCTATTAACTTATCAATGGGAAATCTGATCCTTTAAACTGGTGCCAACTCTTTCTTTCTGTGTAGCTTGAGGACGAGTGGTAGACACAATGTTCATGGTATATGGTAAAGCTTCTAGACGCGGCCTCGGAATTACCTCGGTTGAATCTCAGCTTGGAGAGCTTCGACCTGGAGCTTTTTTTTTGCCCCGCAAAATAACGGACCGCCTGTGCGTCATTCACCGCCCCGGAATCCGGGGTTGCTCAAAGCCTAAACTTTGTTTCTTTTTGGGTTTCCCATACTATGCAATCAAATGATATCAACCTTGAGTGATATGGATTATGTGGGCCGACACTCAAGACCAGAACTTGAGAGGTCGGATCTCCGCCAAACTATCGAGTCAAGCCAAAGACTACGAGAACACATCATGCGTGAGACATATGCAGACAACTACTCTAATAACAAACCAAGAGAGTCTCCTCCACAATACACACAACCCAACAACTGATCTAGATCTCGCACAACAGCTACGTCAACGTCAAAGCCTCAAAGACCGATACAACCCCGAAACAGAGCAAATAAGAAAACAGACGGATACAGAGTACTGGGTACACCTAGGCAGCAAAGCCTCCGCCTCTGACAATTACTATCACGGAATACCAAGCCCCCGAATTCAATGGAGACGACTCCTTTACGAGCCGATTTATCCTCGCATACAGCGAGGCCCTAACCCAAGCAATGCATTAGGGACCCATCGCGGAGCTCTCAGTTGCTGTTCTACCATGCGTTTCCTGGTACCCAGGATATGCAATGAGATGAGATGACTGCGAGTTGCATGTTACTGTGGATGAGAGTCGATCTTAAAGAACATTGATGCGAAGAGTCAACCGTGAACTGGATATGAGCTCGAGCAAGAGATGGTACAGGGCAAGATCAAGCTGTGAATATCTCAAGATGCCCCTGGTGAGCTGGGAGCAGAGGTTCATACCAGGATAGACAGGGCTTGGGCATCTTGAAGACCACTCCAACGAATCTGATTCCGGGTCCGGTGTGTACCGGTGCATATGAAGATGCCACGGTCGGTTACAGATTCCGATCCATATCGGCGTTGAGGCTACGTTTTCTTAATGGGGAGATCGCCAGCTTAGAATTTCCGGGTCCGGTCCCACTGGTGATGTTCTAGGACATCTTTATCAGGGTTCTCATTGAACAGTTGGGAGTTTCCCTCATGGTCTGAGAGAATTAGTCCCGACCGCTATACGCAGCTCCGGCTGCCCCCGAAGGGTGATTCGGGTTCATTAGTTGTCTTCAGGCTTTGTTATAGGGTACATGTATACCCATCCGCGGGGTACTGCAATGTCTGATTCGCTGTTTCACAAATACAACGGAACCGGGCATTCAGAAATATCTTATGCTCTATACCTATCATAATCGACATATACTCGCCTAACAAAACTACATAACAGATGCTGTCAAATATACTCTCCTCATATAAGGTTAGCAGAGTCCAATCAGTGAAACCTTCCAGGTTGGAACAGAATCCGGGTGAATAATCCCGATCTACATGTAAGACAACTTAATCGGAGCGAATTGATCAATTAGGCGGCAGCTTTTGCCTCGAGCCTTGACTTCATCACCTATCGGTTCCCCTCCTTTGTTATTTCATTCCTTTTTTCCCTCTGTCGGTTCGCTTATTCTGACCACACTTGAGTATGCTGTCCGTACTTACCGCTGTTCGATTTGCCTAGATGAGTCTAGCATACTACCAGTACAGTGGTAGGTGTGTCTAACAAGGGTACTGTTTTCTCCACATTTAGGGCTACAAATGTGAACCATGGAAACCTGAGACAATCTATGTCTGTCGCTATATCTCTTTTTATGTTTATTGTCCCAAACATGTTGGGAAATTGTGCAGGTATCTCGACAGAACTCCACTATGCCCCGCCATTCCCGCGTGAACACGTCAAACTCGACTCACAAAGAACCCTGTTCAGAGCCGCACACGTGAGGGGGGTTTTCGACAATCTTAATTGTGTCTATGTGAGTTTATTGGCTTTATACCCGAACACCCCCCCCCAAAACTTCACTTCCCCCCCCATGGCCTGACCCGTCTACTCTACTATGGCTCTGCGCACATCTGCAGAGAACGCCGAAGATGTTGCGGCTGGCTTCACCATGTTCCGGGGCCCTGTCCCTGAAATTTCGTCCGAGGTGACATCGCTTATCGCGGACTTATACGCCATAAGCTCATCGCTTTCCATCCTGGATGACCTGGGCAAGGATTACCGCCGTCAGCTTAATCTCGCCCGCATCCAACCCGATTTGAGCATGGTGCAAGCAAGTCTGAAATACACCCTCGAGGACATCGTCAACTTCTTCGGTCGTCTCAGCGGCCCAGCTGTCGTACCGGATACTTACAAGCACACATGGCTTTCCCTCAGTCGGTTCTTCTGGGACGAGTCGAGATTCACTCTAGCGACCCGCCTGGCCAAATATAACGCAATGCTTAGAGAGCTAAGCGAGATGGCCAAAGAGTAGGTAGCCCGCCAAAAAGTAGAACAAAGAGACATCGTACTCATTCCTGGCGCTCAGTAAACATTACAGCTCCCCACTCCTCGATGGCCTCCGCAATGGCATGAACACCCTACTCTCCATACAGGATAGCCGACTCGCTTCCCAGCTTGGGCGGATGTCAATGGGTGGTCGACACCCATCGAGCAGCAGCGCCGAGACTCCCAGTCCTGTCGGTGATCGGAAGCGACATCCCAACCGCCGGCAGAGGTCGTTCGACCGTCATCGTCCCTCCCCTGCTTCTCCTACGTCGCCTACGTCGCCTTCATCGGGCAATTTCTCGGACTTCCCGCCCTCTGTTCCTGATGTCCCAACCTCGCCGCCGACTTCTACGACTAACACTACCGCTACGAATGACACTGGTCGCTCGACTGCGTCTGATACTATCAAGTATCACTGGGCCAAGGAGGTATACGGTACCTGCGACACCCAGACTCCTCTCCCTCCTGTAGCTGAGACGTGAGTTTGGAATATCGTATACAAGTCGTCGACATTTTGCTAACGTATCTAGCTATAGATCTGACTGCCGAGGAGAAAGCCATCCCGGCGTCAAGCAAGCAATCCGAGAAAAGGGGTTTGAAGAGCTTCTTAGGCTGTAAGCAGATAACACTGATACGCCTTGGAGGCATCATTAACATATTAATTCTCATGGCCAGATCCGTCAACGATGATTCAGACATGAGCGTGTCATTTTACCTGAGAGAAAAAGATCACCGAGCCCGAATCCTCTGCAAAGTCCCTCGCCGCGGCAGCAAACCAAGTGAATACTTCTGTCTACCTCTTAATCTGCTCGAGATCTTGCGAGAACGTTCCTGTCTCCGGTTGTGTAGACGGCGCAGGTCTGGAACAGAGCTTGTGTTGTGGACTGTTCTTAAATTCACCACGATGGAAGGTCAGTATCATTCAACCCGGCAGACAAATGGGTCTGTCTTCACAGGATCAGTCTATATTAACTGGTTATCCTAGACCTGGTTCTATTTCACAACATGTTCGTTGCTCTCCGCTCCCAGGACGAAGGCCACCCTCCACGTCAAATTCTAGATCACGAGCTCCAAGACGAAGATGAGATCTTCGGAGGGTGAGAATGCTTACACCAGAAGAATCATCCAGCAACAGAAATGAGCTAACGGGGCATAGCAAAATCAACGACGACGAATACCCACATGCACTTCGCGTTTACCAAGACTTGGAGACTGGAGCCGTCCGGTTGCAATCATCAATTATGGAAGGCGAAATGAGCCGGTAAGTCAAGATATCAAACCTTCACTCCGACTCTAATTATAATTCTAACGTCGGTGATTGTGACTATAGAACCCCTGTCTGGACAGCCTTCATCACCAAACACGTCGAAAAACCCAGACTAATCCAACAATACGATGCAACAACTATCCACATACGCAATCTCAAGCCTGTGATCTTCATTTCTGCGGAAGATTACTCGCCGCCGAAGACGAAACATGGTGACCATGTGTTGAAGTTTACGTCTGCGTCTGGTAAGTCTCGTTAACCCTGTGACTAACTTATTGCTCGCGATGTATCACTGGCTAACGGGATGTAATGACATAGATGCCGAGGGATTCCTCAATATCATGCATGACCTTTATAGATCCTATACCAAGCGACGTTAACTTAATGATTATGACTTGGCCTTGCCTTGCCTTGCACTTAAGTGGGAAGTTGATTTTCTGCTGTTATGAGTGATGAGATGATGTTTATGATTGCGATGATCAATTTAAAAGTCGTGCATTTCATTCTAATTATGCTGTGCTCTGAGTTGGCTTCTTCTCCTCTGTTGTTAATCTACGTTTTGTCTGTGATGTCCGGGTGTTGTCCTGGCTTAGTTGTGGATTGAATATGTCAGAACACGTTAGGTACTACTCTACTCAGATCTCTTAAACAAACAAGGCATCTTACATTGGTTTCGCTAAAGCTTCATCATGGTAAAACATGGATTCAATCGTACATAGGGGGTATCACGAACAATATTTAAAACATGTGTAGAGCTGGCACCGAAATTGGAGCACCAGAAAATGCGATGGGACAATCTAAAAGTGTTCACTCAGACTTGTCTACCTGTTCTGCGTGGTCTGTCTGCTCAGATTTGTTGGCCTGTTCAAGTTTGTCGGTAGGAACAACAGTTGCCTCAAGATCCGTCATGAACTGGGCAGCCATCTTCCTATTCTTCAGCTCCCGAATCTTCTCCAGCCGCCACTTTATCTTAGCCTCGCGCCGCTCCAGTCGTTCCTTATTCGACCTGCGCTTGTTCAAAGTCTCCTCTCGAACCCTGGAGAGCTCCTCCATCTGCTGAGCACGATCCTTCTCATCGGTCGAGAAGGCATAGAATCCTGTCCCACGATTGCGCACTTCCCAATCAGCATCATAATGCATCTGCTCTGGCGGTGTAGCAGATCGGTCACGGCGAGCAGCAAGATGAGACATGTGCGACGCAATGGTAGCATCGGGATTAAAAGCCTCAGCTTGAACAGCAGCTCCATAGATAAGGTTCTCAGGACGAGCAGGGCGCCAGCGTTCCTGACCAACCTTCCCACCATTGGCCTCATCAATAGCGCGGGAAGCTTCCGCGGCTTCGGCACGGGTGCCACGGCGCGTCCGGCCGAACTCGTCTTCGTAGGAGATGATAGAGGCATTGTCATCATCGGACAGATCTTGCTTGTTCTCTTCTTCGGCCGCGTGCTTGCGGTCGAAGTCCACCAGTCCTTCTCTCTCTTTGCGACGCAGTCGGGCCAGGTAATCTTCTGGCTTGGATGGATCGTACTGCTCATCATCGTCACTGTCCCCGGCAAGGTAGAGTCCCTTTTTCATATCATCATATATGCGCGCTTTCTCGTCCATGCGTCGACGGGACCGGCCTAGAGTGGCGGAGTCGACGTCGCCGAGGTCCTTGCTGCTCCTGTGGACTTGCTTCAGAGCCCGGTTGTCATCTGCGAGGTCGGCTGCGGCTCGTTTCAAGGATCCTTTGTTGTGCTTTGAGAAGATGTCTGACTTTGGGTTCTTGGAAGGGCGCTGGCGACCTCGTGTGGAGGTAGAGTTGGAATCTTGCGAAATGAGTGAAGAGAGTTGGGACGCGAATGCGAGATTGGAGGATGTTGTTTCGTTGGACTGGGCCTTCTGGCGACGCTGCCCATAAAGGGACGAGCTCTGGTCTGTAGACATTATTGTAGAAACTGTATAAAAGGCGGAGTGTCAGGAAAGTGAATGGATGAACGGCGAACTTCTCTAACAATGATGGCAGCGAGCTTATCGATAAGGGCGCGATCGCATCTATACACACCGCCATATAATTTTGCCATGAGATGACTAAGGCCGATGTTCGCAGCCCCGCGCCCCACCAGATATCCGATCGTTTGACTCAATTGAAGTGTTTCTCAGCTTTGATCTGATACTTTAACTCTTAATTGAGCATCAGAAACTACAATTGACTCGATATTTCCCAAAAGTTCATTCAATTAGCAGCATCATGTCCGCTAACCCTATCTACCTTGGTGTCATTGGTTAGTACCCCTCCATACTATGTGAAATTGAATTCTAATCATATTATCCACCAGGCGTTGGAGGAGTTGGCACTGCCTTCCTCTCGCAGCTTTCCCGTCTGCCCAATGCCCCCCAGCTCGTCCTCCTTGCCCGCTCCTCTCAGACCCTTCTTTCTCCCAGCCCGGCCTACTCGCCAGCCATTCCCGCCGCCGACTGGGCTACCGCTTCCGCTACACCATCCTTGACCAAGAAGGGTGCTCTCCAGGCTGAGGAGATTGCTACATACCTTGCCTCGGCCCCTGGTCGCGCCATCCTAGTCGACAACACCTCTGACATTAACCTGGCCCGCCAATATCCCACATTCCTCAAAAAGGGTGTGTCAGTCGTGACACCCAACAAGAAAGGATTCTCAGATGACCTGTCCCTGTGGAAGGACATCTTCGCTTCCGCTGCCGAGGGCAAGGCTCTCGTGTACCACGAGAGCACCGTTGGCGCTGGCCTCCCCGTGCTCTCAACCCTCAAGGACCTTGTGGCTACCGGCGACGAGGTGACCCGCATCGAGGGAGTGTTCTCCGGTACCCTCTCCTTCCTCTTCAACACCTTTGCCCCTGCCTCCGGCTCCTCCAATGCTCAGTGGAGCGCCGTCGTTGCCCAGGCTAAGGAGCTTGGCTACACCGAGCCCGATCCCCGTGATGACCTGAACGGCATGGACGTTGCGCGCAAGCTTACCATCCTGGCCCGTCTTGCTGGTCTTGAGGTTTCCCGTCCTGATTCTTTCCCCATTGAATCTCTCATTCCCGCTGAGCTCGAGTCCCTGCCTTCCTCTGCCGATGGTATCACTCAGTTCATGGCCCGTCTCCCTGAGTTCGATGCCCAGATGGCCAACATCAAGGACACTGCTGAGAAGCAGGGCAAGGTTGTCCGCTACGTTGGTAGCATTGACGTCGCTGCTAAGGCCGTCAAGGTTGGCCTGCAGTACTTCGACAAGGACAGCGCCATTGCTGGTCTTAAGGGCAGTGACAACATCATTAGCTTCTACACTAAGCGGTACGGTGCCAACCCCCTGATTGTCCAGGGTGCCGGTGCCGGTGGTGATGTTACCGCCATGGGTGTCTCCGCTGATCTGCTTAAGGTTGTTGAGCGTCTGCGTTAAATGTTAGATATCAGGGCATAAAAATATAAAGTCGAACCTTAACATTGTATATAAACAGCGGTTTCCCATTGATCTGGAGATATGCTTGTCTCAAGTCCAGCTATTCCACCTTCATAGGCTATAGCTAAGATCTCAAGTATTCCTTCAATGCTTCCCCCCACACATCACCCTTCTTATAGATATGCATTTCAGGCACATTACCCTTCCGCAAACCATCAACTGCAACTGCCATATCCTCCCCGAGACCTTCATCCCTAATCTGCCTAATCGGATACGTATAAGTATGAAAGGCAAAGACAAGCGCCTCAGACACAGGCATCCGATGCAAAGTTTGCCGTTCACACCGAAGAACGGTCTATATCCCAAAGTCAGCAGCATTCCACAACCAACAATCCACCATATGTCCTGAGAAAAGAGCAAACATACCTCATCGACATTCAATTTCCCAGGCTCAATAGCAGCCTCCTTCTTCCCAACCACAGCGTGCGTCCCACCAAAAGCAGCAAACAAATCCGTAGCAATAGTAACACTCCAATTAACCCGCCGAACAAACCTCCCAACCTCAATTCGCGCGAAGAACCGATCCATACTGCGCTCGATCTTCTCTTTATACCCGGGAACTGGTTTATGGATATCAGCCAGTCGCAGACCGAGTTTTTCGCGTGTATTGAATCCAGATGGGAAACAGGCTGCATAGGCTTGTAGGATATACTTTGGCTGTTCATTACTCTCAGGTGAGAGTTCTGGTAATAGGATTAGGAACTCTTCGTCGACGGTTTGTGTTAGAATTTCTAGAGCTTCGATTGTTGGTGTGCTTTGTGATAGGGTTGTTGGATGGATTGCGCCTGTTACTAGGTTTTCGAGGAGAGGGTTCGAGTTGCTGCTCCTTAGTTTGAACATGCTTGGGTAGCGCGTTGGTAGGTATTTGCCTAGGATGAAAGTGTACAGTTCGCTGACGGCGGTGTGAGTGCGTGGATCTTGGGTTTGCGGTTTGTCGTTGACTGCCACTACTATGTCGTGGTGTTGATTGAGGATTGATTTGCGGAGGGCTAGGCGGTCTTTGTATGTTTTGTCCATTGGAATCAGTTCTGATGGGTCAAGATTTTCGATTGCTAATAGATGTTAGTCGATATATGTTCTTGGAATCTTGGTATAGTACAATGGATGCAGAAGAAGTATAACAAAACAAGTACTCACACATGGTCAGGTTGAATTTCTCTTTGCCTTTGAATGGCCGAAATTGCAACGGCTCTGTTTTCTCCCAGTCAAACCCTTCCAGAGGTGTAATGACTGTTTCCTTCTTGTCCGATAGAACTGGTTTCGTCTTCACTGTCGCACAAGTACTACGATATTGTCGAACTCTCCATGCCGCGACACACAACCCCATAATAAGAGCACCGACAAGGTATCTTATAGAAGGCAGGGTATGCCATGATCCAACAAGATCCAGTTTGGTATATAGAATTTCCGCCATTCCTTGTAGTTCAAGACGTAGTGTGAAGTATGGATTGACGTGCCACAAAGCAACGTGACAATCTGCTTTGACACAGATTTTATAGTCTTTGCTCCTCAGTTTTACTCCGCATGGACTCCGCACTGGCAGCCAACTACAGTTGGAGCTTATCAAGAATCCTCCACTTTGAGTGGCGGAACCGTCCGCTGGTGGCCGCTTATTGACTCACAACGCCGAGTTGACTTGGCGGGGGTTGATACTCAAGATAGTTGTATCTATAGCTAGATGCAAGAGAAACAGATATGAGTATGAATAAGAATAGATTACATTGTGCGAGTATCTTTGTACAATCCTCCATGTAGTATCAGGGCGAGTATAGAAGTGCAGTCCCCGATCATGCCAGTCACAATCCTCGCAATATCAGACGATAGCAATAAGACCCCAGCGGAAGCAATAACAAGGAGAGACGCTCTCCCATGATGGTAAGCAGGTGAAACACGGACAACGCGCACAGATATGACGATAAACAGGCTAAAACTCCATGACCATGGAACCCACAGGAGTCCCAAATGCGAAGACAGAAATCAATAACAAAATCATAAGCGTCGTCACTTCGCAAAGCGGGAGAGAAACAGGTCGTCAATTCAGACTCGTGCCCCTATGTTTCAGGGCCCCATCTCCGATTGCATGTGGATTGAGTCTGACAATAGGGTTCACATTCTCCCTTCGAGACTCGTCGCGATCGTTCTCTCTCTTCGAACTCGACCCACCGCTCTGGCTACCATCACTCGCACCAGTATCGGTCTCCACCCCGCGCAATCCGAACGCCCTCCGTTGTCCATCCGGCCGTTCATTCAAGCTCGGTGCGCGAGGACGTTGTTGGCCCCGTGCGCGTCCACCAATCCAGGGGAAATCCCAGAGAATCATGCGATATAGCCATATAGCTGCATCGAGAAGGATAAGGAACGCCCAGGGGCCGATGGTGATTAGACCGAGGACGAACTGCAGAATCCGGGGTAGGTCAGCAACTGCGTCATAGAGAGTTCGGGAAAGAGAGCGGAACATACGAAAACGCGAGCGGCCCAGCTCTCCAGGTGAGTGAGCTCCTGTGGAAGGATCGAGTACCACGCCATCTGGGGATTGGGAATGCTGGGGAGTCTCGGACGACTACAGCTATATCTAGCGCGCTCTGGGTGGGGCTTTCCTTGCCTGTTTGAGGCTAGAGCCACACTTCTGTCAACCGTCATATATGTATAGCATGACATATAGCGTGACACCGGCTTTTGTATTTCGGTTTGGCCTCTTTGTTGAGCGCCTAGAAGCACGGCCCCCTTATTGAATATCTTTTAATTGGTGGTGATTACGGAACTCTCAGGAACAATCTGTCACGCAACCCTTCAGATGCTCAAGTGCAACAACGAAAAGTAGTTGAGAAGCACCCAGTCGCTCTGAAGTGGCCGATCTCTAAATAAATGAACATATATGAAGCTAATCTATAACGTATTTGGCAGTCTGCATCTACGGTCGCTTCATCTCTAAGGTTCCTATTTAGGCATAGCGTCAAGCCCAATCGAGAACGGAAGATTATTGACCCTCGATCCGAATCCTACATAGACTAACTGCATTTGTCCTAGTACGTACAGTATACTTGACTGCATAGGTCCAGTCTGCAACTTCTCTGTCTCTCTTTGTAGATTTCCTTAGATGTATATTGATCAAGATACTTGATAGCTTCCTTTTCGAGCTTAATTGGCTTGATACCATGCTCTCAAATGTTTTCATGAGCTGTAGAACAAGTGGACAAGAGGATGATCAGCATCCGGATCAACGCTCTTACATGTACACTTCCTTGGTGTCCGTGGAGGTTTACTTGAAATGTATAAGAGTATATCGGAGGGATATACCCCTGCACTAATGGTCCAAACAATACTTGCGCAACTTCGTGGCGTGGAGAGCTGAAGCGGCGAATCAGCTAGGTTAGCGTCTCCAGTCTGAAGTACGTCACCGAGCGACCTCACCTCAACGCTCCCCCCAAATCAACCGACTTCTCCGCAGCTTCTCTGCTCTTCTTTCTTCACTCTCCTCTGTAATTATCGCAGTTGCATTGTATTTGCGATCATCATCCCATTCAATCGCCGCTTTTTTTAATGAGGCACCATCCCGATACTTGACATCATCTATCCAATATGGCTACCGAAGGAATCGCCGGGCATCGCTCCTCTGTGATTCCAGGTATGTACCGTTGTCTCTTTGTCTGCTTCCTGAAGCTGCATTGGCCGAAATGTATACCGAAGTCTCAAGATTTCGTGCTAGAACGGTCTTTCTTTGCATTCGTACCTGCCCAGGTGCTCGTGCTAGATGCTGACTAAGTATTCTAGAGACCGCCCAGCTCGTCAGAAACCATTCGCATGCATTTCAGAACATGTTGAACACAACACAGACAGACAGTGCACCTGAGAGCACCGATGCACCTGAATTTACTGATACAGCAAAACCTGCTGTGAACAACGAATCCTCGGAGGCACTAAACACCGTTGCTAAAGAGACAGTGCCACTTGAGCCTGAATCCTCTGGTGTCGACGTTGCCACTGCCGTTGCCAATGATACCGGAGATACAGTAGGACCCAAGGACGAGGTACCAGTCATCGAACCGATTACTGGCGCCAAGCGTGATCTTGATACGTCTGAGGCTCCCGCTTCGACTTTGCCTACTGAGAACAAGGAAAAGGCACCTGAGCCTTCCGAAGAGCGCGATCCTAAGAAGCAGAAGACAGACGAGAAGCCAACTTCCAATGGCAATGCTGCCCCCGCTGGTTCAAAGAATGGAATCAGTGGACAAAAGAAGGAAGGTCGATCTACAAAGGAGAAGATCAAGGATGCTGTGAAGAAGGTTATTCCAGGAGAGGGGATTGGAAGCCGGACTCGCAGCCGGACAAAGGGTGCTTAGTTCTGTCTTCAGTGGCCGTTTGCCCTCTGCTGTCACATTTGATCCAATGATTGATGCATACTCATGGAACTTGTTTGTGGCTGTACACGGGCTTCACTAGGAAGATCCTAATCAAAATATCGTTGATGTCTTCACTTGTGCCAAAACAATCAAATCTCAATTAAATAAGAACGTTGCAGAGACTTAGCAGCATGATCGTAAGACACGAGATATCCGTTGCCCTAAGTTTCCCGCAAGGGGGCCGATATTCGGGCTGAGTCATTTAATCGGAACGGAACAACCACCCTCCCCCGCTATCACCGGAGGGGAAAGTGTGTGTCATTGGCAATTGCATTTATTTGCTTGACTTCTTTTATTTGCTTTTATACTTGCAACTACAATTTTACAATGTCTGGACAGAAGATTTGGCTGCGCGCTGAGACCAAGCCCGCTGAGGCGCGGTCTGCCTGTGAGTAGCTGCTACAATGGCGGGGATGATCAATGGCTAACAAGTCAATCAAGTGACTCCCACTACTTGCAAGGCATTGATGGATGCTGGGTATGATGTGACCGTTGAGCGCTCCACCCAGCGCATATTTGACGGTATGTCTCAGTTCCAATATGACCAATTCATTGGAATCAATGGCTAATTGTGCTCTCTAGATGAGGAATTCGCCAAGGTACGGCCTGCTCCTAAAAAGCGATGACCCATATCCCCACCTGAGCTCTTTCTAAATACCGTCAAATACTATAGATTGGAGCTCCTCTTGTCGAGGAAGGTTCCTGGGTCAAGGATGCGCCGAAGGACGCCGTCATTCTGGGCCTCAAGGAGCTGCCCGAGGACGACTTCCCTCTGGAGCACGTCCACGTCACTTTTGCCCACTGCTTCAAGCAGCAGGGTGGCTGGGAGAAGGTTCTGAGCCGCTGGCCTCGCGGCAAGGGCACACTGCTTGACCTGGAGTTCCTCACTGATGACTCAGGGCGTCGGGTTGCTGGTAAGAGCTCTCCAATTATTTTTGTTTTTGACTTCATTTACTAACAACTTCTTTATAACAGCCTTTGGATGGTCTGCCGGTTACGCAGGTATCTTCACATGAGAGTCGTTATTTGGAACAATACTAAGACAAGGATAGGATCTGCTTTGGCTGTGAAGAACTGGGCTTGGCAACAGACAAACCCTAACGAGTCTTTGCCTGCTGAGGTTCCCTATGCCAACCAGGACCGCCTGATCGAGTCTGTCAAGCAGTCTCTTGAGGCCGGCAAGAAGATCGCCGGCAAGGAACCCAAGATCCTTGTCATTGGAGCTGTGAGTACTCGTTTGGTCGACAAGAGATCAATATCTAACGATTCCATAGCTTGGACGCTGCGGCAGCGGCGCTGTGCAGCTGGCTCGAGATGTTGGTATCCCCGCTGAGAACATCATCGAGTGGGATATGGCAGAGACCGCTGGAGGTTTGTTACTGTCCCTATAATTGAAGTGCCAAACTAACCGTTTTCAGGTGGTCCCTTCGATGCAATCTCTCACAAGGCCGATATCTTCGTCAACTGCATCTACCTGTCCGCGAAGATTCCTCCTTTCGTGAGCCGCGAGTCCCTCTCCGAGCCTAACCGAACCTTGAGTGTTGTCTGCGACGTCAGCGCCGACACGTAAGTTGACTGATTTCGATCCAATAAGTCATAGTCATGTAGCTAATATTCTACAGCACCAACCCTCACAACCCTATTCCCATCTACGACATCACTACCACATTCGACAAGCCCACTGTGCCCGTGGACCTCCCCAAGTCCAACGGACCTCCCCTCAGTGTGATCAGCATTGATCACCTGCCCTCTCTCCTCCCCCGTGAGAGCTCTGAGATGTTCAGCACCGCTCTCCTGCCTAGCCTTCTTACCCTGAACGACCGGGCCAACGCTCGAGTCTGGAACCAGGCCGAGGAGCTCTTCGATGAGAAGGTTGCTACTCTGCCCAAGGAGTACCAGGCTTAAATCTAGGGTTTCTGGACGATGAATTTATATGATTTGATGGTACATTGATAGAATCCGATTCGGAAAAGAATACCACAAAAGTTGCATGTTCACAATTCAGCTGTAGCCCCGTAGAATCTTCTTCTAGAAGGACTGCACCTGCATGTGTCTATTTGAAATTGGTACGACAGGGTCCAAATGAACATGGATGCTTTAAATACCTGGCTCTTACCCCTTCCTGTCCCATTTGTTTTCTTCCAGAGTACCTGCATCGGGGCACCAGTCATGACCTGTCTAAAAGTCTATATACCAGAGGCCTGAGCTTATAATAACCGCCTCTTCTCAACGTGGCTCTACCCCAGACTAAGTCAACAACCCTGAAGTGCGGGGATCTCTGCGTCAGCGGATATCCGGTGAATCCGTCCGTGGCGGTCCCGCTTAACGTGCCTAGGCTAAGAATGTTGCCATTGGGCGGAAGTCGGTGTGTCGCGAAAACGAGGTCAGGAATGTGTCCTCCTGAAATGCCCTGGAGTGCCCGGAACGATCATCGGAATTTGCCCATTTCTGCGAATCGTGGAGTTTCATCTCTTTCTCCGCATGAACCGCTCCACTCCCTTTCTCCTCTCCCCGGCCGAACCCGCTCAATCCTTGCCTAAGTGAGCCTCCCGTTCTCTCAGTCCGCTCTCACCAACGACGGCCACTGGCATTGGACCTCACCTTTCACCAAATCGAGCACACTCCTAGCCACTACTCAGACCAACTCGACGATGGGGCAATGAGACAGAACCTTCCCTGCCTCGATACCTTACCAACACACGAAGCGCCGAACCCCTCCTAACCACCCACCTCGATGCAAGAGAAGCCGACGACGGTCGCCGCCTATGCGGCTGGGGCCTCACTGGCCGCCGTTGCACTATTCTACGTCTTCGGACCGAACTACACAATCGACGGAGATGAATCGAATGACAGCAATCGCAAGAAAAGCATCGTAGGCCTGTCGAACCTAGCCAATGACTGCTTCATCAATTCGGTGCTGCAAGCCCTGGCCGGACTAGGAGACCTGCGAGTCTACCTGATCCACGAACTGCACCGACGCCAACTGGATGGGCCAGAGACATACCACGCAGTGCCAAGTGATGGCGAGCTCTCCGGAGCGCGGGAGGACAAGCTGCGCGAGTTGCAGCAGGGCATAACCACGCGGGCATTGAAGGAGATGCTGGATCGGTTAAATGAACGGCCTATATATAAGAAGACGATCTCGGCGCGTGACTTTATCCAGGCTTTGGAATACGCGTTCCGCACGCGCATTAGTCGCAATCAGCAGGATGCGCAGGAGTTCTTGCAAATTGTTCTTGAGAGACTGTGTGATGAGTATCATGCTGGTGTGCGTGCACGGAAGCGAGCGCTTGGTTCTGCGTCTGCTCCTGTGACGTTGGGAGATGCGCGTGAGGGCAGTCCGCAGGAGAGCTCATCTGAGGTGGAGGTGCGCATTGATGATGGCTCCCCAAATGGCTTACCTGCTATCATTGATACCAAGCTCAAGGAGATTGACCAAGAGTCTGGATTCCCCTTCGAAGGCAAGATGGAGTCTCAGATTGAGTGTCAGTTCTGTCACTATCAATATAAGCCGAACCAGACGGCTTTTGTCAACTTGACACTGCAGGTGCCGCAGAAGAGCTCGACTACGCTCAGCTCGTGTTTCGATGGTCTTCTAAAGACTGAATATATTGAAGATTTCCGCTGCGATAAGTGTCGCATGCAGCATGCAGTGGAGGTCAAGTCCCAAGAGCTAGCCCGTGTACGAGCACAGAGCGACAAAGATCGATTGGAGCAGGAGATTGCACGCATTCATGAGGCAATGGAGACCGACCCCGAAGCCGAGCTCGAGGGGATCGTGTTTCCTCCGTCCGAGACAGTCCCTAAGCGCAGGATCGCACGGCATATGCGTATCACGGCGTTCCCCAAAGTCATCGCTATTCACCTGTCACGGTCGATCTTTGACCGGAGTAGCTCAAGCAAGAATGCCGCCAAGGTCTCGTTCCCTGAGCGGCTTCCTCTGGGCAGCATCTTGAGCCAGAAGTGGTACAAGCTGCTGGCCATTGTCTGCCACAAGGGCAGCCACCACAGTGGTCACTACGAATCCTTCCGACGCAATCATATTTACCCGCCGTTCTCCACGCCGGAGGTCTTCAGCTCCTATGCTCAAAGTCGTGCGGCCAGCGAGAACCCCTCGGCCGCAGCTAGCCCGCGTATCGCGCCACGCAGCAGCCCCGATCCCGACATCAACGGAAGCATCTCGACCACCAACTCCTCGACCTCACTCTCCGGCGCGTCAGCCTCCGCAACACGACTCACACCTCCCCTCCCGCGACCCACGACCTCCAGTTCGCGCCGTTCCATCCAGAGCACCTCCTCCAAACACGCCTCTCCCTCGGACAGTAACAGCCCAACGGCCGACCAGGGCCGCTGGAGTACATCTACATCGGTCCCGCGCCCCTCCCTGGACACCCCCACGGGGGTCAGCTCGCGACTTCGACGCCGTCGCAAGCCGATGGATCGCTGGTGGCGCATCTCTGATGAGAAGATTAAGGAATGCAAGACTTCTGATGTGCTGGGCATGCAGAGGGAAGTCTACCTCTTATTCTACGAGTTGGAGAAACCCGACCCGAGCCCTGCCGAGAGGCGTTGATCGCATCGGAGGATTGTTTTTAAGAGTATATTCCGTTCAGTTGTAAATACGGAGTCAAATCTAGAATACATGTGCGAACATTATATTCCCAATGGTAGAGAGTAGATTAGAGTAGAGTACAGAATACAGAGACACAGAATATAGTTCCCCAGGCGACAGTTGCCCAACATGTGAGACAATTGTTGAGGTGTTAGTGCCGATTAACGGTTGTTCTTTTCCGATGATGTCACCTGCAGACCAAGCTCCCCTCCTTCGAGGTCGAACTTGTTAGAAGGTGGAACCATAAGACGTTGGTTGCTGGAAATATGTAGAGTCAACTGTCAACCGGATTGAGTAGAAGTAGAAGTCCACCGGATACTGTAGTAGTAGGCCGGTTTTCAAGGTTGCTATGTGGAATTACGGCGAACGGCTTCGAATTTCCTCGGTTCCCCGCTACGAACAAAACACGGAGGGGGGGTCAATTCTTTAGCAGACAGGTGTAGATGTAGTTGTAGTTATAATAATCATAGTCGTCGTAGCTAGTGTAGAGTGATTGACTATAGTAGCTCCTTGATCAGTCTAGAAATTGTTCCGGCTAACTCAATTCCCTTATACTCATAGCTGTAGCTCAAGTCTATACACACGATGTGTATGTCGCACTCGGCAGGTCGGGCCAGAACGGAGTAAATGGAGTAGACCGGGATACAGAGCACCGGAGGGCCATACATAAAGAAGCTATTAACTCTTTGAAACTCCTGAAATCATTCTGACCTCAGTTTCCACACGCTCCACCACCGGTGAGTTTGCCTTCACCGATGACGCTCTGCCCCTCCGAACTTGCCCCTCCTATTTAAAATCTGCCCGCTTTCGTCTCTCGGTAAAGACTGCTTGACTACTTGTACTGACCATTTCCCCCTTTTCCTCTTCTCCAGATATTACTTTCTTATTTTTGTACAAACTTCATCATGGGTGTCCTTGAACAGCTTAACCGCAAGTCCGGCGTCATTGTCGGCGACGATGTTCTCCGTCTCTTCGAGTACGCTAAGGAGAAGCAGTTCGCTATCCCCGCCATCGTGAGTCCTTACCGTCAACAGATCCCAATGCGGTGTAACTAACCATCTTAGAACGTCACCTCCTCCTCCACCGTTGTCGCTTCTCTCGAAGCTGCCCGTGATCAGAACTGCCCCGTCGTTCTGCAGATCTCCCAGGGTGGTGCTGCCTACTTCGCCGGTAAGGGTGTGAGCAACACTGACCAGAAGGCCTCCATTGCTGGCTCCATCGCCGCTGCCCACTACATCCGCAGCGTCTCCCCCGCTTACGGTATCCCCGTCATCCTCCACACCGACCACTGCGCCAAGAAGCTCCTGCCTTGGCTCGATGGCATGCTCGATGAGGACGAGCGCTACTTCAAGCTCCACGGCGAGCCCCTCTTCTCCTCCCACATGATCGACCTGTCTGAGGAGCCCGTCGACTGGAACATCTCCACTACCGCCGCCTACCTGAAGCGTGCTGCCCCCATGAAGCAGTGGCTCGAGATGGTAAGTCAATTTATACAATGAAGCTTTACTCTGATCTGATGCTAATAATAATTGTAGGAGATCGGTATCACCGGTGGTGAGGAGGATGGTGTCAACAACGAGGATGTTGACAACAACTCCCTCTACACCCAGCCCGAGGACATCCTGGCCATCCACAACGCCCTCGGCGCCATCAGCCCCTACTTCTCCATTGCCGCCGGCTTCGGTAACGTCCACGGTGTCTACAAGCCCGGCAACGTCAAGCTCCACCCCGAGCTCCTCTCCAAGCACCAGAAGTACGTCGCCGAGCAGACCAAGTCCAAGTCTAGCAAGCCCGTCTTCTTCGTCTTCCACGGTGGCTCCGGCTCCTCCAAGGCCGAGTTCAAGGAGGCCATCAGCTACGGTGTCGTCAAGGTCAACGTCGACACCGACATGCAGTACGCCTACCTGACCGGTGTCCGTGACTTCGTTCTCAAGAACAAGGACTACCTCATGTCCCAGGTCGGTAACCCCGACGGTGCCGACAAGCCCAACAAGAAGTTCTTCGACCCCCGCGTCTGGGTTCGCGAGGGTGAGAAGACCATGAGCAAGCGTGTTCAGGAGGCCCTTGAGGACTTCAACACTTCTGGCCAGCTGTAAATGTTGTCGGCCTGATGTCTTTCTCTTTTCTTTGATTCCCATATCCTCTCTTCATGCTGCCAAAAAAGCGTTGGGCGCGCCTGGGGACGATGGCGTCTTGGTTGTATGTCGCGTTGTATTCTGACACGCTGTAATGAATGTCCGTACGGTCTTTGACCACTCCTTGGAATATGAAAAATTTCTGATGATAGTATATTATTGCTATGTAAACAGTAAAGTAACTCTTTCTACACATCAAGAACTTTCAGATGTGTCAGGTGAAGTCTTGTAGCTTGCATAATTGAGGCCTCCGAGGAGAGCGTGTCAGGCGGAAGTTGCCGGTGTAAGTTTCAGTACGAGTTGCATCACTTGATATTTTCCCGCATGTGAGGGGCTACTAGTAAACCCCCAAAAATAACTGTATAGAGTTTTCTACTGAAACATTCAACAAGTCTATAACGTTAGTTAACGTTAAGTTTTGGTCTAGGTTTTCATGGTGGATGCCTCAGGCGACAATGAGGTAATAGACAAAACTTCCAGGGACAAACACAACAAACGGTAACTCCAGACTCAAAATCAACTCCAACACATCAAACACACAGGGGCACACGTACTTGTACCTACATGGCTGATGTGTTACCCTGGACCCGACAATCGCAATGTTCCAGACTATCCCGTCACGAGGTGCCTGATTGGCTTGCCACTTGATACAGTGTGGCGGTCTGCCAATGATGCGAATGTGGATGGGTCGGATGGAGAGATAAAACATGTTGGAACGCCACAGGGCACGTATTAAGTTGACGCAAAGGGAGCTGATCTTAAGAGCCGTGGGAACGGTTAATTACATTGTTCAGAGACAAGAAAATCTGCCAAGTTGGAGTCCAACGGTGATCCGCAATATCGATCGGTTCTAATAATAACCAAGTCCAGACCTGTGTCCACTTTTCTTTCATTCTTGGGCTTTGCGCTTGTCTCACCTCGTTTTTTTTGGCCCAGTCTTGTCTATTCTCTGTTCTTCTTGACTTCATGCTCTAAATCCTCTTTCTCACCGGCCTCTCGTTTATGCCGGTTGACCATTCGTTTGATCTGACGCCATGGATCTGGCCTTGAAGGTCCGCGATGACGGGACTGATGAGTTCCTCAAGCTCATTCAGAATCCTTTCAAGTCTTCTGTATGTTGGATTCGCGACTGTGAGGGAATCTTCGCTAACTCATTACAGTTCACTATCACCGCCATCTGGACCTCGCTAGGTACTTCGCTTGGTGTCACTGTCCTCCTCGCCCTCCTCTTCTCCCTTGTCCGACCCCGACACTCGTTGGTTTATGCACCCAAGGTCAAGCATGCAGACCTCAAACACTCCCCACCTCCGGTGGGCAAGGGTTTCTTCTCCTGGGTGAAGCCAGTGATCAACACACGGGAAGCCGAGCTCGTCGAAACAGTTGGTCTGGACGCCGCGATCTTCCTGCGCTTTACCAAGATGTGCCGCAACATCTTTATTCTTCTCAGCATCATCGGCTGCCTTGTTATGATTCCGATCAATGTCACACAAAGCAAGGGGACAGGAGACGGGACCACCCAATCGAAATTCGCGATGATGACGCCGATCTACGTTTCTGGCACACCGACCTGGAGCCAAGTCGTATGTGCCTGGGCTTTCGATATAATCATTGCTTACTTCCTGTGGAGGAATTACCGTGCCGTGCGGAATCTGCGGAGAAAATACTTCCAGAGCTCCGAATACCAGCGCAGTCTGCATGCGCGTACTCTGATGATCACCCATATCCCCCCGGCTGATCGTACCGACGAGGGAATCCTACAACTTACCGATCAGGCGAATCCCACCGCTGCCATTCCACGTGCTGCAATTGGTCGAAATGTCAGAGATCTACCCCGGATTATCAAGGAGCACGAAGAAGCAGTCCGAGAGCTTGAGTCCGTTTTGGCAAAGTATCTCAAAAACCCTGACCGACTTCCCGCGAAGCGACCTCTTACACGCCCTGCTCGCAGCCAGCGAAGCAAATATACAGGTGGAAAGGTGGACGCCATCGATTACCTTACGGTGCGAATTCGGGTTTTGGAAGAAGAAATCAAACACGGGAGAGCGTCGATTGATCGCCGGAACGCCATGCCTTATGGTTTCGCTAGTTGGGAAAATATCGAGCATGCTCACGCCGTGGCATGGAGTGCTCGCCGCAAGCCCCCCAAGGGTACCGTTATCAGTCTTGCACCCCGGCCTAGCGATCTCATTTGGGAGAACCTGCCTCTTTCGAAGGGAGCACGCAAGTGGAAGCGATTCATGACTTTCATCTGGGTTACATGCTTGACATTCTTGTGGGTTGTTCCTAACGGTCTAATTGCCATCTTCTTAGCCAACTTGCACAATTTGGGTCTTGTGTGGCCGGATTTCCAGACTTCGATGAACGCAAACCCGAACGTGTGGGGTGCTGTTCAGGGTATTGCCTCACCCGCGCTTACTTCGCTGGTTTATCTCGTGCTTCCGATCATTTTCCGTCGTCTTTCTATCAAGGGAGGTAGCAAGACCAAAACATCCCGTGAACGTCACGTCCTGGGTCACCTTTATGCCTTCTTCGTGTTCAACAATCTGATTGTCTTCTCGCTCTTCTCGGCTGCTTGGACTTTTGTGGCTACCGTCGTTGAAAAGACCAACACCGATAATGAAAATGCTTGGCAAGCCATCATTGATAGCCGGTTTTATGCTACACTGATCACTGCGCTCTGCAATGTTTCGCCGTTCTGGGTGACCTATCTTTTGCAGCGAAACCTTGGTGCTGCTATTGATCTCGTACAGCTCGTCAACATGGTCTGGGTCTGGTTTGCTAGGACGTTCCTTTCGCCGACACCTCGGCAGTCCATTGAATGGACTGCGCCTCCGCCGTTCGACTATGCCAGCTACTACAACTACTTCCTCTTCTACGCTACTGTTGCTCTCTGTTATGCAACTCTGCAGCCAATTGTGTTGCCTGTGACAGCCTTGTACTTTGGCGTTGACGCCATGCTGAAGAAGTACCTACTGATGTACGTCTTTGTTACCAAGAACGAATCCGGTGGTTTATACTGGCGAGTTTTGTTCAATCGCGTGGTCTTCGCCACCATCCTCGCCAACGTTATCATCGCTCTCGTTGCCAAGTCCAACGGCACCTGGACCATGGTGTTCTGCGTCGTTCCCCTGCCTTTCCTCATGATCGGTTTCAAGATCTACTGCATGAAGACCTTTGATGCCGACATCGAGTACTACAACCGCGCCAATCTAACTGACGCCGAGGCATTGGGCGTGGGCAAGTCCAGCAAGAAGGCAGCCGAACGTCTCAGCTCTAAATTCGGCCATCCAGCCCTGTACAAACCTCTTATGACCCCAATGGTCCACGCCAAGGCCGCCGAAGCCCTGAAAGAAATCTATCAAGGCCGCCTCGACCAAGGCGACACAGCAGGGGAATACTCAGACATAGCCCTGAACCCAATGCTATCCTCGCAACCAGGCAAATCCGCCGAACCAGCGCCCTTCGAAGTCGTCCCGGAGAACCACCTCGACTTCTCCTACTTCAAAGACCGCGCCGACTTCCGCGACGAATTCGGCGGCGGCATCTACGGCCGCCCAGAAGACCTCATGACAGAACGCTCCCAAACCCCGCGCTCAACCCTAGGCGGCGAATGGTCCCCCAGCTCCTCCCGCGCCTCCTCGCCAGCCCCCTCCCTCCCCTCAATCACCCCCCTCAAATTACACGAGGGCCATGTACCCTCCGATCCCACAGGCCTCATCCACCCGGCCTTCCGCGTTCCACTCTCCCGAGGCGACAGTGGCACTTCCGTGCCGGGCGTGTATACCCCTATGGACGAGAGCGAGTCTCATCTTCTCAGTCATGCCCAGACGCCTGCGCAGACGGATGCCAACCCGCTGGATCGGTGGCGTACCCGTGGCTATGGGCCTGTCGAGCAGGAGGACGAGCCTTCGTTTACTTCTTATGAGGCGTACCGTTCTCAGCGGTAACGCAAGTTTGTGACTATGTGCATGTCAAGAAATATTGCTATAGACATTTTGGGTTTTTGGATTTACTTTTTGGCGACTGGATTAGCGGTGTGTTTCTTTTTTCTTATACACGAAGGTCACGATTCATTCCCTTGGTACCCGCTTGACTGGTCATATGTTTGGTTATAGTATGGATATAGATCCGCTTGTATTTTGGCATCTTATGTATATCATTGTCTACATTATCAAGCTTGATTCTCATTTAGATAATTGATTTTATCTTTTCCAGCTCCGTGCTTGTAGTTCTTGGCACTTGCGATCTCGCTATATAGTAGTATTATGTCTACCAAAATGCCGTTTCATTATCCTAGGTAGATAGATACACACTTTCTATTAGGTCTACACAGGCTGAGGTTTGCTAAATACCAACAAAATCCGAACCCTCTCTGGAATATTTCCGCGTCTGGGGTGTATAAAGAACCTTCATGCCCATATAGAATCTTCCTTCGCGCGTATCCGCATCATGAGCACTTAGCCCTAACTCTATCTCTCTAACTATATATAATCACCCAAGGGGTGCTGTGAGATATCTAAATGGACACCCAGGTATATTCTCTCAATATATCCCCGTACCCCATCTCCGCCCTATACTCCCGTTCTAAACACTGTATACAAAGGGGGTACGATCAAATTCCCCCACGGAATGTCTCTCCAACGATGGCACTAATCCAATCAAAAGCCGTCGGTATCTCGTCTTCATTCTTGAATGAAGCAACAAAACCCTTGCAAGTATAGCAGCTGGCGATATCGCTGTCGAGTTGTGCCATGCTCGGTGACCTCCCACCTCTTTGGTGCGCAAAGTCAGCAAACATGGATGGATGTGGATATGGTGCCTGGTGTGGGGAGATTCCGCTGTTATATTGGAAGTTTGCATCCAGACTAGCTGTGCACCCTCAAGAGGAGAGGGTTTACTATCTAGAAATGGGCATTCTGGTTTTTGGTTGCCCAGTGAATTGAATCAGAGAACAACAAATCGAATATAGAAAAATGTTGGACCTGCCCCGGGTTCACGTTTGTATTGGACTCTTCGGCTGAGTTGACATGTAGATTGGGTCTAGAGAATAAGGGACGACATGATATAGGGAGGAATGTGTGTATTTTGAACTACGTATGCGAGTATTGATCTGAGCGTGATGGAACTAGCTTAATGTAGATTGTTACTGGAAATTGCGGGGAAGGAAGGAGGCTGTGATGCCATTTTATTGTATTCAATTGCGATGCTGGTTTCCTGCTTGTACACATTCGGTCATATAATATCACAATCTGTCTTTTTACAATTCCACCACTTTGTATCTCATATATCAGCAAAGACTGCATAGAGACCTGGCAGAACGGAGTAGATGGCTATCCTTCTGATGGCGCAATGAGGTTGGCATAGCAGCGGTGAGAAGATCATCAAGGCTGCATGGTATTCCGGAGCGGGGAGGCCGATCACAAATTTGATCGCTCAGATCGCCAATCCACTGTGCAGTGTGATGCACAAATGTGGGAGCGAGTTGAGGACATGGCGGTGTATCACTCGGTGATTGTAACGTGTAGAGACGCAGGGACTATAGACGTATCCGCTAGGGGTATATGCTTGCGCAAGGGTATGAGATTCGTTCAGTCGTTAAGGTAAGGGTATCATGTAAAGTTCCAGTTCAAGCGGGCGAGATGTTCCTCTTCAGATAGGTGCGTATCAGATCTCTCGGTGGCTGTTGGCGCTGGCTTCTCCGGCAGCAAAGCTGAAATATTCTGCTCCAGGCGGGAGATATCACGGTATCTCTTTCGTTCGACGAGAACTCGAAGTGCTTCGGTACCAATCTCGAAGAATGCGTCTCTTCTGGCCTCGTTCCACGCTTGGAACTTAATTGGTGACAGATTCTCCACGAATTGGAGGAATGGACGGGAATCGGGGTTTGTGGGATGACAGACGGCCACCGATGCCACCAACAAAGATCGGGGAGATAGCACGGAGACCACGTCCTTGAAATGGTCATATACTGCCTCTGATACCTCATCTCTTATTGGCTTTTGCTCCACGGCCATACGGCTTAGGTGAGCAGCTGCAGCCAGGAGCATTGGTTTCCTCGACTTGTGGGAACATGTGCTTTGGAAATGCATCTGGCATACACGCAGGTAAGTTGCAATTGCGGAGCCAAATCCGTTACCGGTGTGTAATTCTGCATCGACAAGATCGACGAGAAGATGACTGAAGGTCTGCCTGGCGAGCCCTTCGGTCATCTTACCGTTTTTGCTACCTAGGTCATTGCTCATGAGTGTCTCCAGCCACTTCAAAGCAGTGCTATGCAGTCCCTCTGCAACCATAAATTTGGTCAACGAGATTGTTGCTGACCGGGTACGGAGAAGTGACTGTCGGGAAGCACCATCTGACGCCCAGTACCAATTCACGATTCTCCCCGCAGCTCGGGACGCTTTCATATCTTCCGGGGACCTGGCAAGAAGAAGCTGGGATTTGAGACAATCATTGATGGTGGCTGCAGTGGCAGAACCAGCGGCAGCGAGTTCGTCAAAAACCACCATGGGTTCTTCCGAGAGCCGTCGCTGTCCCTCTATGCTCCGCAACACCGCGGCTTCCGGAGGACTGGTTTTGGCGGGGACTATCCGGAATAGAGGGTTGTCGAGGATATTCTGCAGATGCAAGTCGGTTGCATGTGCCGATGATTCGGGGTTTGGAAGAGGTCGGTCATTGCTGACTGCGGGATAGGCCCGGTCTAACTGACGACGGAAGGACGATGTGAGAGCATTGAGAAGCTGCTGAGACTCTCGTGGAGTCCGTGGCAATGGCTGATGGATCTTAGGCCAAGACTTGAACTGAAAAATCGAGGTGCCCTTCATGTTGACGGTGGGCTTTACAGAGATGGATGGTATGATGAAAGCATAAAGAAGTCAGGTCTCCAGGGCGGTGAGAGCCACCAGATGCATGACGAGTAGAAGAACACCAGTCGAACAGTTCAATATGCGAATAGTAGGCCAAATTGGACAGATCAATTAGCCCAAATCAATTTATATAGTCTGTTACATCTCCACTAATATATAGCACTATCCATCTCTCGTAGCCTCAACCCCATGTTCTCTACGCCCCCAGGCACCCAATAAGCGCCACTCGCTAAAAGCCAGGCAGCGCCAAGACCTGAGGGAGCAACTCAGATTCCGTTAGCTTTTGATCCTTCCTTCAACTCCATCTCCTGCGCTTTTCTCCCTCAACTCTTTTGTTTCATTTTCCTGTCTATCTCGGCCCCGTGCCTGTGGTCCTGGTGCTGATCCTCTCTTCTGCGAGGGTGCATCCCCATTATACTTTCCTCCCTTCGAACGAACTCCATCGTGACCTCCTACCCAATTCCGACCTCTTCATCACATTCATCTACCAATATGTCCGAAATTCAGAACCGGTCCTCCGCTTCGCGGGGCAGAGTATCCGCCCGTGGCGGCCGTGGCGGCTTCAGCTCCAGAGGTGGTCGTGGTGGAAGCAGCAGATCTGCAAACGATAACTCAGACGTCTCATCCTTCGAGGAAGGCGAAATTGGACAGATGAAGAAGAAGTACTCCGACACTCTGCCTATGCTTAAGGAAATGTTCCCCGACTGGAAGGACGAAGATCTGGTCTTTGCTCTGGAAGATTCGAACGGCGAGCTCTTGGAAGCAATTGAGCGCATTAGTGAAGGTCGAGCCCCCGTTGCCCTAAATCTCCCAATTGACTCGAGATTTCCGACTATCTTGATTCAAGGACCCATAACTGACGAGCCGTGCAGGTAATGTGTCTCAGTGGGGCAAGGTTGAGAAGAAGACCGCAGACCGGACTCGCCCTAAGCCCAAGGAGGCTCAGAACCCCCCGACCGAAACGAATGCAGCTTCGGCCCGTGCTACGCGTGGCCGTGGTGGACTAGAGACTCGTGGTGGTCGTGTTCGCGCAGACCGGGGCCGTGGCGGTCGCGGTGGCCGTGCTGGAGCTGGAGCTGCTACGAACGGAACTCGCCCTGTGGCTAGTGCTGTAGAGACTTCCGCGCCCGCTCCTACAACTGCTACTACATCTGCATGGGACACGCCCAAGACGGAGGAGAACAACGCAGAGGCTTCAACCGGTGGGGCATGGGGGTCCACCGAGTCGCCTGAAACCCAGAGCAGTGTGATCCCGGAGGGAACAAAGAAGGGGTGGGCTAGTCTCTTCGCCAAACCAGCCCCTCCTCCGCCTCAGAAGAAGCCTCAGCCTGCTGCCCCTGCTCCTGCTTCCGAGCAGCCTGCCGAGCCCGTCGCTGAACCATCCGTTCCTGCTCCTGCCCCCGCTCCCGAACCTGCTCCAGTGCCCGCCGCTTCGCAGAAGACCCCCGTCGCAAAGCCCACTCAACCCGTCATTCCCGCCGTTCCTAACACCTCTGCCAACCAGCTCAAGAACGACTTGACTGAGACCAACCTCGAACGTATTCCCGATGTGTCCGCTCCCGCTCCCACTGCGACCGCCGCCAGCACCGTTGGCAGTGGTATCGACCCCGCTGCTGCTGCCGCCGCCGCTACACCCTCCCGTTTCTCCTCTTCTGCCTATCCTCCTAGCGCTACCAAGCAGGGCCGTACCCCTGGTCTCCAACGCCGTGTCATGGAGCAGCAGCAGGCTGTCGTCATGCCCGGTAACCACGCTGTGGACCGTGCTGCTGTTCAGTTCGGTAGCATGGGCTTGAACGGCGACGCAGTTGACATTGATGACAACCGCGAGGAGGCTGAGACCCGCGCTCAGCCCCCTCAACACTCCCCCGTTGCTCCTCGTGCCTCCCTCCCTCCCACCCAGGGTCCTCCCTCCATGGAGACTGGTGCTGCTGGGCGCCCCGCCCCTGGCCTGCCTCCGGTCCCCCAGGCCTCTACCGCCGACTCCTTCAACGACTTTGCCCGTTACTCTGAGCCTCAGCAGAAGCCCTTCGACCCCTTCACCCAGCAGGTCACCCAGCCCCAGCCTCAGATCCCTGAGCCTTTCGCCAACCAGGCCCAGGCTCCTGTCCAGCCTACCGCTACTACTGGTAGCGAGTACTCTCCCTTCTACGCCGCCGACCAGCAGCGTTTCCCCTACAACTACTACGGCAGCTACGGCCAGACCCAGGATGCCCCCGCCGGACCCCGCGCTGGAGCCGGATTCGGTGTCTCTGGTGCCGAAGCCCAGCCCCAGATCCCTACCACGCAGCCTCCAAGCCGCTACGGCCCTGTCGATGCCAACAACAGCGGACACAACACCCCCAATCCTACTCTCCCCGCCACGCAGCAAACCCCCACTGCTCAGCACATGCCTGGCCAGACCGCTCAGCACGGTTATGGTGGCTATGGCTACCCCTACTACAACAATCCCCACTACGCTTCGTACATGAACCAGATGACGCAGCAGCAGTACGGCCGCAATCGTCCCATGTATGATGATGCCCGCCGCTACGAAGACCACTATATGCAGCAGCAACAACAACAGCAGCAGCAGCAGCACAACTCGCAGTACTACGGCAGCCAGTACGGTCCATATGCTGGCAAGGGTGGCATGTACGGTCAGCCCCACGCTGGCTTCTCCTACGACCAACACTCTTCTTCCCCCGCCAACGCCGGTAGCTTTGCCCAGGCTGTTCCCGGCCGTGACTCCGTCTACGGCCGTACCGGCTCTGCTCAGCCTTCCGACAGCCAGCAATCTGCCACCGGCTCTAACGCCTTCGGCACCGGAATGTCTGATGTCTTCGGCCGCTCTCAGGGTAGCTTCGGCCAGAACCCTCCCATCGCCGGACAGGCCCCCGTGGCTACCGACGAGACCAAGGGCTTCGAAGCCCCCAAGGCCGGTGGACCTAGCCCGTCCCTCGCCCAGAACCGCCCCGGGTCTGCTACCAACAGCGTCCCCGGACAGCCCCAGGCTCAGAGCGGTATCCCCCCTCTCCAGGGTCAGCAGACTCAGGCCTTCGGCAGCTACCCTCAGCTGAACCCCCAGTACGGTGGACTCGGTGGACTCGGTGCCCACCAGGGCGCAGCCACTCAGGGCCACCAGGCTACTGGCTACGGCAGCTACGGTGCCGGCTTTGCTAACTACTATGGCAACTCCAACAACCGTGGCGGCTGGGGTGGCAACTACGGCCACTAAAAAGATGAAAGAAGAAACGAAAGGGGAGACATAATGACCCACCAAACACATATGGCGTTGCATTTGCGGGTGATTTGAAAAGGGTATGGTTTTTGTCTACATTACCAGGGTAAAACACATGTCTTGTCAAAGGCCATGACAGACAGAACCCAGAACATTTTCTCATCATCTTTCTCTCTTCAGCTGTGTAATCTCTACTCTCTTGGGGAGCTTGGCCGGTTTTTATTTGATTTTGGGGGACTGTTCCGTTTTGTTTTGTTTTTATTTTTATTTTTATTGTTCAGTTGCTTTCTCATTTTGCTCTGCTCTCTTCTGATGGGCCTGTATTAAATTCACCCCTTCTCCTCTAGGTTTATTTACTTTTCCTTTTCTCTCTACCTAGGTAGTCGGTGTCTGTGTCTCTTCGGGTCTGGTGTGTCACTTGTTCTGCGGACGGTTCTACTTGCTCTCTTTTTTTTTCTTTTTCTTTTTTCTTTTTACGCTTCCTCCTTCTGTGTCTGTTTCTTTTCTCCCCCACACCTTGTGCAATATCGGTCTATGATTATGATGGCTCAATGGGTCTGGTAGAGGTAGATCCAATGCTCAGTTGCGTTCTGGGCTAAAAGTGTGATGATTTATGTATGTCCTGTACGACCAGTATGGAACCTCATATGGAGAAATCTGGCTTTATATCCTGTAGACTATGTAGTCTACCAACAATCTATTTGAATGTACCGATCCCTATCTATCCTAGTCTCCATATAACATAACCGAAGATACCATATCATTAGATGGAAAGGTTGAGCCACCAATCCCAAGCATATAAGCAAGTAAACGGCTTCAACCCGGACCGGAAACTATATACAATCGAAATGCAACATGAAACGGTACAGGACAATAGAAATCCAGGAAGCCAACTCTATGTGGGGCCCAGAATCTATTCAGATGAGTGAGTTGAACAATCTACTCAGTAAGACCCAGACCCTCAGGGCCAACCTTGTGGTAAGGCGGCTGGGCACCCTCAGCCTTCTTAGGATCAAAGCGCCAAATACCGCCAGTCTTGTCAGTCTCGAAAACAAGATCGGCATCCTTAGCCAGACTCTGGATCTGGGCATCGTCGCTCTCAATACGGTTGAAGAAGCGGCGCTCCCACTCGCGACCCTCCTCCTTCTCAACGCGGCGAAGTTCACGTTGTGCGTTCTCAATGCACGACTTGTACCCTGAGACAGCGTCCATATCGCCCTTTTGGATGTTCGTGGCTACGTCGCTCCAGGCGCGGCGGCTCTCGTACAAATCTTGTTGCTCGAGCGGTGCCAGGGTGAGCGGGGTGGTCTGGTTATCCTTGGCAGACCAGCTGTCAATGACTTCCTTGGAGCGGGCGTCCTTGATGTTAAACTTGTCGGACCACTGGCCATCTACCGTGTACAGGGGCTTCTTCTCGCCCTCGGCGGTCTTGTACAGGCTCGCGGTGAAGGTGTTCTTCTTGCCGCTCAACCAGCCCTTGCCGGAGAAGTCGATCTTGGCGGTGTAGCCGCTGCTGCTGACGATCTTGGATGACTTCTCCAGCTCGACGAATGGAGAGCCGTAGATTAGGGATTCGATGTGCAGGTTTGGTAGCGTGATCAGGTATATTTCCTTCTCCTGGGATCCCGATGGGGTGAGCGAGTATAGGGCATGGCCGATCTGCTTCACGAGGATGGTGCTTGAGAAGGAGGCCTTTTGCGCGTTGTAGCCTTGGAGCTGCGTGTTGTTAGCATGGAATAGGGTTACGGCGGTACAATGTTTATCCACTGACCTCGACTCCGTGTTTCTCGTTCCTGATCGCATAGGCAGTGGCGGGAGGGTGGTGGCTGCGACTGTTAGCAGTTGACTAGCTTATTGGAGTGGTCCCGCATACCTGACTTGCTCACTGATCAGAGCAGTCTCCCCCACATCCGCGCCTCCCTCCCATTTACCAATGAAGAGCTCACCCAGGAACGGGTTCAAGGGCTTCTTCTCACTGCCGAGCTTCTCGCTACGGCTGCAGTACTGCTGGTGCAGGGTGCTCAGGAACCACTTGAGGACCAAGAGAGCACGCTTCTCCGGGTCGGCTTCCTTAGCAGGGGCCACGAAGACATCTGGGTGTTCAGCCCAGTAGGCAGAGTACTCGGTGAGGGAGGTAGTTGACAGGATAAAGGGCGGAGCAGTCAACGAGGATAGATCACCGTTGAACGAGGCGATCGACTGGGAATCTGTTAGCCTGGAGTAGACTTGGCAAGTGACGGAAGCGTGCCTTGAGGAAACTTGTCCATGAGCCCTTGCTGTGGGCGGGAACCTGGCTTTGAGAGGACATCTTGCGTGGATATGGAGTCAAATACAAAAAAAGACAGATCGAGGGTGGGGGGAGGGAGGTCGTTGGCGGTCAGAAGCGGATAACGTCATGATCAGGGGTCGATCATGAACAGCCACACTCAATGTAGAGTTGAAGATGACGACGCTCGATCTATTTATGCATTTTACAACGCATATGTCAGGTCTGTCAACTATGACGGTCAACTATAACTGTTAAATGTCAGTCCTGTCAACTGCCAACTTGCCCACTTATCACGCATATACACACTTTCTTTAGTGGACCACCCGGCCACTATATCACTAGGGCCTGATAGAGCACTTGGCTCCTGAAACCTGTCAAATGCTTCTGGGAATAGTCTTTTTCTTCTACCAAGCTACGTGTAAGTACCAAATTTCCGACGGGACGGATTCTTTTCCGCCCCCAGCCCTGCTCGGCTGCTCCCCCGGTGTTCTCCCCGAATCACAAGTGGCCGATGGACCCCTCAAAAGAGAAAGCAAGTTCTCTGTTTGGACAAGAAGGCAATGTACGGCTAAAGGTCCGCCGATCTCGCAGAGATAAAGCAATTGGTTTTGCATTTTCGCTCTGACTCACGCTACAGCTGTGAAATGTGCTTTTACTGTATACAATTCTCTCTTCCTTTTCATAGTTCTTCAACCCATTTTCAATTCAATTGAACATTCTCGTGGATAAAATCCCCGAGCATAACCTCGGAAAGCTTCCGAGAGTGAATACTTCCAAAATTTTCAGCCTTAAATGGGCATCGTGAGAGGTCAAGCCTGGTTGCCCATAAGATAGCGAGTGCTCGTTGACCACCAGACACCCAACATGCCTCCAACATCCCATGCCTCCAGTGACGATGGATCGGAGAACGAAGAACATATTCAAAGGTGTCAGTCGCAGCGTGAAGCAGATCCAACCAGTCTCAACCATGTCCGGAGCCATGTCTCTCACCATGATATGCCGGCGACAGATGAATTTCATGAAGTCGACGCAGAACAATATCTCCGCTTCTCACCAGCTCGCAAGGTTGTCATCGTTGCTATCCTCTCCTTCTGCTCTTTCCTAGCACCCATCTCATCGACCTCTATCCTCGCCGGTGTTCCTGAAGTGGCAAAAACATACAACACCACCGGCAGTGTAATCAACGCCAGCAATGCCCTGTACATGGCTTTTATGGGTATTGCAGCACCTTTCTGGGGCCCCTTCAGTCAAGTCTGGGGACGACGTCCAGTAGGTTATGCAACCATCTGCCAGGAATACATTCTAACTAATTGTACTTAGATCTTCTTCATAAGTGCTTTGCTCTTCTTTGCTTTCAGCATCGGCACCGCTCTAGCCCCCAACTTACCAGCATATTACATCTTCCGCGTCCTCACTGCCTTCCAAGGAACATCCTTCTTGGTAGTTGGAAGTTCCGCTCTAGGCGATATCTACGAGCCGCGTGCTCGTGCAACAGCCCTAGGCTGGTTCCTATCAGGAACCCTAATTGGACCAGCTTTTGGTCCGTTCATTGGCGTATGCATACATCCATTCCCTCCTTTCGACGCAGCTGTATAAAATAATAACCTTGCACGTAGGGAGTGATCGTCACATTCCGCTCCTGGCGAGATATATTCTGGCTCCAAACCGCACTAGGAGGCTTCGGCACCGCACTCGTATTCTTCTTCTTCCCAGAAACATACCCCCATCTAACGAAAAACGACCTATCCGAACGAACAACACTCCAAAAAGCCAAATTCCTCTGGCATCGCATTTCCCCACTCCGCGTCGCCGTCATGCTCTTCACATATCCAACCCTTTTCTGCACAGGCCTCGGGGCTGGTGCTCTAGTGTGGAACCAGTATTCCCTCCTCACGCCTATCCGCTATGTTTTGAATCCTCGCTTCCATCTTACAAGTCCCATCCAATCTGGTCTTTTCTATATTGCTCCTGGATGTGGATATCTAGTTGGGACCTTCATGGGTGGGAGATGGGCGGATCATACAGTTAAGAAATGGATCCGCAAGCGTGGTGGAGTTCGTGTACCCGAAGATCGACTTAGGTCGTGTTTGTTCTTCCTTGGTGGTGTTGTGCCTGGCTCTATCTTGATCTATGGTTGGACGGTCGAGAAGGCTGTTGGTGGTATTCCGGTTCCCGTGCTGGCGATGTTTTTCCAAGGTGTTGCGCAGCTGTTCTGCTTTCCTAGTCTCAATACTTATTCTTTGGATGTCATGCAGTCTAGTGGGAGGAGTGCGGAGGTCGTTGCTGGGAGTTATATGTTCCGGTATTTCTTTGGTGCGCTTGGGTCTGGGCTTGTTCTTCCTGCTGTTGAGGCCATGGGGGTTGGATGGTTTAGTACCATCAGTGCCCTGTTTCTGTTTTGTTCTGGGGTTGGTGTCTGGCTTACGACAATCTTTGGTGACCAGTGGCGGGACAAGATTGAAAAGAAGGAACTGCGCAAGGCTGAGAAACATGCTGAAGCTACGCAGCAGGATTCTGAAAAATGTGAGACAGCGGCTTGAATCTTATTGATCCGCCGATAATCTAATGATAGAACGATTAAGTATAGAATATCAGTTGAATCATTGAAAAATGTATCTACTCGCTATTTCGTACTCAAAGCTTCAATTCTCCAAAGCCGAACTCCTCGCGTTCCCATTGCCCAATTCGGGAGCATCTCCAATAATAACAGTTTGCTTCCCCTTTGCAATAGCGTCGGCATCTAGTCCACTTTCTGCCACCACGCGGTCCATCTTGCGCTGCTCGGTAAACTTCCGACAGTCTTCTCGGCCTTTCTCGATATTCACAAAGCAGATAGTAATCATAGCCCCAGCGCAGATTGCAAAGAGAAATGGGAAACCCATCCAATTGTTACGGGTATTGTTGATGATGGCCTGGATGACATTGGGACCGATGATTGAAGACTGTATGATGAATTAGACTAGTAGACAGAAAATAAGTAGGTTACTTACAGCCCGATTGGTGATCCCAAAGAGAGCAAAGAACATATTGTCGTAGCCGCGAGGCATGAGCTCACTAATCATTGTTTGAGCGTACTACTGTACTGTTAGAAACAGACACTGAATACGAGTTGCATACAAGAATAGACATACCGCGTAGTATGGAGCTTGGAAGAGTCCGAAAATGACGTTGTAGAAATAGAATTCCCACTGCAATTTTGTCAGTGATACGATCTTGTTGATTCCATGTTGATACATACTCTATTATGATATCCGATGCGAGTAGTCCACAATCCTATCATACCCCAAAGTGGAATGAGAACGCTGAAGAAATTGGTGAACAAGAACATGGTCTTTGTTTTGAACTTGAAGTATCGCTGTATATACCAAAAGCCGAGGGTGGATGTGATTGAACAGACAGCTTGCGTGATGCCGAGATAGGTGATCTGTAGAAATGAAAATGAAAAATAGTCATTTTGGATGATGCTGACGAGGGTACCTGAGATATATTAGCGAGCATCGTTCAATAGGAATCTAGGTATCACGAACCAGTTGTGTTTAAGCCGTCTGCAAGTAAGAAGTAGGCGAAAAAGTACAGAAATGTTTGGGGAAGGGATCTGATCTCTCGAACGGCGAGCCATATCTGCTTGAATCCGATAGTTGCGTAGTTTGAGCCTTTGGGGATCTTTGGACCCGATCGTTTTTGTTGGAAGATGAACCACCAGATGCCAAGAACGACCCAATCTATAAGATGTTAGATAACGTTGTGATGAGCCCAAGCCCAACGAGTACGAAAATACTCACATGAATTGGTAAGACAGAGTGCTAGGTTATTCGAGTAAGTGTTGTTTTGTAGAGGAAGTAGGACACTCAGATTGAGGACGAGTGTGAGCAGGTATCCAATGTTACTGTGCGCAGTGGATATGTTGCTGAACAGAATTAGTGTCAACGCAACCAAAAGCACCACACATGCATCTCACCTAATATGATTCCTCTCCAAAGACTCAATGGCATCATATTCCTCCTGGTCGATCTTTCCCTCTCTCAAATCCTCCTCCCTAGCTTTACGCACATGTGGCGTATACCGAGCCAGGCGAGGAAAGACAGCAGCATAGAAGACCAGCGTCGCGCCGTAAGAAACATACGCCACAACATACATTGCCATCGCTGCAGGCCACTGACTTGGTTGCCGGATAGCCATCATGCCGTATTGCAATGCCCAACAAACTACCGTCAATGCCAAGAGAAGCCATCGACCAAATGTGCCATAGTCCGCAGCACTCCCAAGCCACACGAATATCACGGTCATGAATGCGAAGCAGAGACCATTTGCGATGAGCACCACCGAGGATACGGATCGCGTGCCTCCTGCCCATGGGACAACACATGCGGATGAATCGCTGCAAGGCTTTGGCGGATTCGTGTCCGGTTGATGTCCGGCTCCATTCAGGGCCCATTGGAAGCTTTGGATGTTAGTGGAGGTACTGCCGTGGTATCAATGTACTTACAGGGCTTGGCTGTATGATCCCGGGCCAACGCCATTATCGCCTGTAAGATTTGTCAAGTCAGTCTCTCATACTCATCCGACGAAAGGCTCCGCACCGTTGTAGTAGAGATAGTAGGACCATAGTTCCTTCCTGGTGGTCGTTGGCTGTTCGTATGCGTCCTCGTCAACCCCGAATAGCCGTTCATACTCCTCCAGTGTTGGATGGGGCTGTGCGGTTATCTTGACTCCATCGTCTTTCGCGGCATGCTCTCTCTGGGCAGTATGTATGTCTTCCATGGTGGTTGACAAGGTTATAATTGCGGCTGGGTCATAGAATAACACTGGAAGGTCACCAAGATTACCCCGCATTCCATCTCTCTTATCTTTGCATGTTCGAATATCCCTGTATTCTCAGCTTTTATAGGACTACGCTTAGACTTGATAACAGCCATTAGGTCGAAGATTACCAGGTAATCATACCTGGAAATTCTCCACACTACGCCAATAAGAGCGCTATACTATCTCTCATTCAACTCTAGTCCTTTTTTCTTTTTCTGGTCCGAGTCTGTCGAGATATAAAAGAGCGAGAGGAAGGAAAGGTCTGCTTCTCTGCCACTATCGCCGGCTACCCCGCATCATAGCCCGGGAGGTTACCTCAACCTCAATGCTACGCTGCTGTACTCCCTCTTGATAATTGAAGATCCCACGAGTTTTGTCTAGCCGAGGCGAGTTGGTTGATCAATGAAACGTTGCCTCGACACGAGTGTGGACCCGGGCTGATCATCAATCCCTTCTCACTCCCCCAGTGGACTCCGAGTCTCTGAACCGCTTACTGTTTACAGACCCAGCCGGCAAAATGGCTTCGGATCTTCTCCAGAAGCAGATTGGCCAGGTAGGATAAGCTCATGATATTCCCATTTCGCATCTCAATCTAACGATCGCAGCTCTTCGCGGTGGGGTTCCATGGCTGCACCCCAAGTCCTGAAATCAAAACTTTGATCCGCGACTACCACGTTGGCGGCATTGTTCTTTTCTCACGCAACTTTGATGATGCAGTACAGCTTCAGGTGCGACTGATATCGGCCTACATCAAGGATGTCTATACTAATTTCTTGTATAGGCTTTGACGCTCGCTTTACAACAGGAAGCCAAATCAGCCGGGCATGAGCGACCGCTGTTTATCGGCATTGACCAGGAGAATGGGCTCGTCACCCGAATTTCTCCCCCGATCGCTGCACAAGTCCCTGGGCCTATGGCCTTAGGCGCAACGCACGACCCGGAGTGTGCCTACAGTGCGGGGAAAGCCACTGGGGAAACCTTGAGTTTCTTCGGCATCAACATGAACTACGCACCGGTCGGAGACATCAACTCAGAACCTCTTAATCCTGTTGTTGGCGTGCGCAGCCCTGGCGATGATCCTGAATTCGTCGGACGCTTCGCGAGCGCGGCCGCGCGGGGTTTGCGGGAACAGAACATCATTCCCAGCATCAAGCATTTCCCGGGCCATGGCGACACGGCTGTCGACTCGCATTATGGGCTGCCTGTCATCCCGAAGACTAGAGATCAGCTGGAGCGTTGTGAGCTGATTCCATTCCGGCGGGCTGTGGCCGAGGGAATAGAGACGGTCATGACTGCTCATATCTCATTGCCTTGTATCGATCTGACCCGCCCTGCAACACTCTCGCCGAATGCCATGGGTATTCTGCGAAAGGATATGGGCTACGACGGCATGATTATTACAGATTGCTTGGAAATGGATGGTATTCGGTCCACTTATGGCACGGAAGAAGGTTCAGTGCTGGCCCTGCGCGCTGGCAGTGATAGTATTATGATTTGTCATACCTACGAGGTGCAGATTGCTTCAATCAAGAGAGTCTGCGAAGCTGTGGAAAACGGCACAATTGAGCAATCACGACTGGCGGATGCTTGTCGCCATGTTGCTACCGTGAAAGACAAGTTCTTAAATTGGGATACAGCACTGAGACAAAACAACCTTGGGGAGCTCAGTTTGCTCAACACAAAAATCACCGAGACAACCATGGACATATACTCTCGGTCAACTACACTTGTTAGAGATAAATCCGGCACTCTTCCACTCTCAAAGACCTCGATTATCATCTTCCTGTTCCCCGGAGATAAGACCCCGGCAGGTGGTGCAGTCGATGGGGAGGGAATGGGGCGACAAGGGTCATATCAGTCCAGCCGATATCTAGATGTTCTCCGACAACACAATAACTCAATTGCTGAGATTCGATACGGAATGTCGGGTCTAACCCGGGAGCAATGGCAGGTCATCGAGGTTGCCGATGCCGTCATCTTCGCATCTCTCAATGCGCGCGAATCACCATACCAAGAATCTCTTGGTCTTGAGCTTGCTGGGCGTATCAGTAACTTGGTGCACATTGCTGCTTGCAATCCTTATGACTTCCTCGATGACCCCAAGGTCAAAACCTACATCACCACATATGAACCGACCATCGAAGCATTTTCCGTGGCTGCCGATATAATGTTCGGCGCATTGATTCCGACTGGAGCCCTTCCAGTGGGACCTAGTGCTTTGACCAAGACTGCGGCGGTAGTTACACCGTTCGACGCTGAGAAGGACTTGGATGGGATTCTCCACATCTGGGCTGAGGCTTTACCGACCTATAAACTGCCTGAAGACAGTCTACGCTCTCTGATAGTCCGTCCATACGGCCACCATTTCGTCGCTCGCCTTGGATCAGAACTAGTAGGCTTCTGTCTGGCCTACACAAATGCCGACGGTGAGCCAAACACCGTTCACATCGCAGTCCTCGCAGTATCACCAAGCTACCAACGCCAAGGTGTTGGAATAGCTCTTTTGGAAGAGACTCGGGCGAATGTCCGGGCCAAATTCGGCATAAACGGCGTGAAGCTAGGCAGCTCCTTCCCTCGCTTCTGGCCTGGAATCCCTCGTGAGCTCCCAGAAACAGTCCAACACTTCTTCACCCACCGTGGCTTCCGGCTGAGCCCACCTGATGCTCGATCGGTCGATCTATACCAAGATATCCGTAACTTCCAATCACCAGAAAAGTACATGACTCGTGCAAAAGATCGAGGCTTCCGCTTTGCACCCTTAAAAGCTGAAGACTACGATGCCTGCCTGGTTGGGCAACGAAAGAACTTTTCTCATAACTCCGTACGTTTCGCATAATCCCATCACCTATTCTCACTAACATTTATACAGAGCTGGGTACAAGCCTACGTCACATTACACCCCGAACAGTATCCCGACAGCGTAATGGTAGCATTCGATTCCGAAGGCCAACAAGTCGGATGGACGTTGATGCTAGGACCATCGCCAGCACTGAATCACGTCTGGGCATTCCCGCAAATTTGTGGACCGAAGACGGGACTTATTGGCTGCGTGGGAGTTGATAATGCCCACCGCAGCTCTGGTATTGGACTGGCATTGGTTTGCCATGCTGTTGAGCATATGAAGCAGCGAGGTATAGAAGGCGTATTTGTAGACTGGGTTGCGTTGGACGGATGGTATGAACAGGTTGGCTTTGAGGTTTGGCGGAGTTACCGACCAGGAGAGCTTTAGCTTTCCCTGCTGATTGAGCCCGTTCTTAGAGGCTATAGACTTATCAGGTTATTATTATCAGAAATGTGAATATTGATAGTTCAATGCTGGTTTCTTGGTTCATTGAATTAAACGACTGAATCGGATCTTTCCTTAGACGGCAAGCCAAACAATGCCGGTTGTTTCTTTCCCTTCTCGTTAGGATAGGTTTGATCTCTTCGGTTTGATTTGTGCTCTGCTCTATCTTTGATAAACCAAAGACCGCTAGCTGCCAGAATGTACGTTGCCAAAGAAAGTACCACAAAGGTAGCAATAAACGGTGCTTGAGAACTAGAGGAATCGCCACTCTGGTCGAATATATGCATTCCGTAGAAGGACTGATATAAGTTAGCGTTGCCATTCAACGGGCTTTCGAAAAGCCTTTCATACTGTCACAAAACTCATCGGCAGATAGAAAACAGTAGCAATAGTAAAGACGAGAATATACTGGTTTTGTCGCCCACTCATCTCAGCGAGACTAGTTCCTTTCGAGGCTTCTCGAACAGAAGTAGCATTGAAAAGCTACGAAACAATGTCAGCAAATATTATATACTGTCTGTCTGTTGTCCATGTCCTACTTACACCATCGCGAAGACTTTTGACTTCTTCAACTTTCCTTTCGATGCGGTCCAATAGTGGCCGAGACCTCGCTTCGTTCTCAGCCATCACGACAGAACACATCTCATGTAGCCGCTTCCTTTCGTCTTCTTTATCTTGAGCCGTATGCGCATTGGTATCATCGTCGCTATCATCGTCAAGGCTAGCTTTTGAGATATCAATCTGACTATGTAAAGTCTTCAGCCCTTGATTAACCTGTTTGATCCAGTCACTGCAAATGCGAAGCACCTGTAACGCAGTGAAATATTGATCTGATTTCGAGAATTGGTCGTTGTCAAACATGAGATCTTGTCTCCTGCTGCGTTTAAGCTCACTCAACTGTATTCCCACGTCAATAAGGAGCCGCAAGATGGAAGAGGATATAAATACTCACACTAGTTACCAGAGTCTCATCAAGCCTATCTAGCGAAACATCCCAATTCTTAACAATAGTCTCCAAAAGCACCGACAAAAAAGCAAGGAAAAACCCAATAGCAGTCAACCTCCCAACATTCCCACCCCTCATCTTGAAAAGCCTCGTAGCCCGCTCAGCCAATTCAACAGCTACATATTCCCTCAACGGACTAACAGCACAAGGCTCCCGATCTTGCAACAAAAGCAACGAATAAAAAGGTAAGGGTTGGATAGTACTAACAAGACAAATCCCATGCCGGACCTCGAGAAGATGCAGATCCATAGGAACCTTCCGGTTGATATGCGGGATATCTCCCGATTCGCGCTTTATCTGGAGACCCAGGTCTGTGTCGTTGTACTCGCGAGGCGATTTGCTGATATCCATCCAGCGGATGTTGAAGTAGATTGAGATATTTTGGCTGAATGAGCCGAAGGGGTGTTGGATGGCACCCCATCTTGAGGCGAATGATAGTAGGTATTCTAGGGCGAAGCGTTGTTCGCGGTAGGATGGGTAGCCTGTGTCTTCTGCGTGGCGGAGGCGCCAGAGGATGAATGCTATTAAGTGCATTGGGAGGACGGCTGTGTCTTGGAGGTTTATATCGCTGGTTGGTGGTTAGTATTTGTATTGGAATATTGTTCTAGTGGTGGTGATTTTACATTATCGTGCCACATCCAAGGCCAATCCAGGGTTTATCGGTTGAATGTCTTCTTGTGTTCTTCTTGCGTACTGGGCTAGGTTCCCATAGGACTAAAGAGCCTTCGGGGATATTCTAGCAGCTAGAATCAGTAACAGGTCTTCCACTGAAAGGAGGGATTGACCTACCGGTAATCGAGATTCCTGTAAACAAGACTCAGAAATAAAGCCAGGACATCCCTCATCATCGTACTCCATCCGACATATCTGAACAAATATATCCTTCTCACCCCTAGCAAAAACCCAATACAAATCTTCTTCGGGACAATCAATATGAGAGAACTGCTTCTGTAAAGCTCTGGCAGAAAGAACGGGGTCACGAAAAGCGGGATACCAAGCCAAATGCTTAGGCCACGCATCAAACAATGGCTTCAGTCTAAAATCGAGAGGCTGAGTACCCCATGGTAACAAAACCAAGGGATTTTGACTAACGATCATAGGCGCGGCGTTTTGTCTAGTCGGTACTAACGTACTTGTAGGGAAGTCGTCAGGTCGAACCCCGATACTGGCGCGGAGGTTTGTGGTTGAATTGCTCAGACTTGCGAAGAACTTGAGTCGTATGCGTTCTAGCTTAGTTTGTATCGGTATCAGTGAGCGTAGCCATTTTTCGAAGCTTCTTTGGTCCCAATCTTCGCTTCGAGGGAGCCATTGTGGCTGGGGTTGTTGGGTGATAGCTGATGCGGCTCTTTGAAATTCTATGTGATGGTCAATCTGCATTCGTATTGCATTTAAAGCTTCTTTGATTTGTCTAAGCTCTTCGGACTGGGACATTTTGTTGGCGGTATCATCTTGCGAGACAGGTGAAATGGAAGGTGATTTCATGGCTGTGATTTTGTGATTTCATGACAAAAGTTCAAGTAGAAACCCGGCCATAAGAACAGAAATGAGTGGGGTTACCCGGGTTAGATAAATACGAGTTTACGAGAAGGTATACTGTATGGCCAAATCATGGGAACCAAACGCCTCAGCTGAAGGCGTGCATTAGACGTCAGGCAGAGATCTACGCCGGAACCAATCAATCTCAAAAACTCAACGTTTGAGCATATCTGACTGATGTTAAAGCTTTTGTAAGATGCAGACTTCGTATTCGGGTATACATTCTAGAGCGGTTGTCGGCTATACTCGGTAGCATATGCAAGTCAGGATCACTCCTTCTACCATACCTCATTGATCAAAAGAGATCCTACTTGTATTTTAATTTCATCCAGTCTTTGTCAGTTGCTTAGAAAGTAGCACTTCATTGTGGGAATTATATCAGTAGGGACCACATTTTACTTAGACCGGAGCAATATATATGTTCATGGTCGTAACGACAATCGAGACCCTGTGGATATTGTTCTGAAAGCTATGCGACAACTTTGAATATCGCATGGAAACTATACAATTATAGGTTTTTTTTTTTTTTATAGATAGCAGGGACAATAACAGGTTGGAAATTCAATTCGTTGTTTACAATCTCGAAGCTCTATAGTTATTCACCGCCTTGCGGACTATACTGCCGCAAGTGCTATCCTGGGGTCAAGCTACGCAGCCTGACATCAACCCGTAATTGCAGCTTCTCCTGCGAAAAACACGCAAATTTTTTCAAGATGCCTCCACCGAAGGCTGCAAAGGGTGAATACATCGAAACAGTATGTCAAACCTCTCCAATACTCCTCAACCGACAGCATCCCCAAACCACCTCCCGAAACAATCTAATCTAACCACAACAACAGGATACAGGCAACAAAATCTCTCGCCGCTCCCAAATCCACGGCACACAGCACATTATCCTAGGCGGAAAAACAGTAATCCAAGCCGAAGCCGTCATCCGCGGCGACCTCTTCCGCACCGCCTCAAGCGTCGCAGCCCAGGATCCAAAGAACCCAAGCACACCCCCACCACCATCCAATGCACCCAGCGTCGCGATAACAGTCGGTCGGTATAGCTACATATCCAAGAGTGCGATCCTACGCCCACCAAGCCGTCTCCACCGTGGCACGCACTCATTCTACCCGCTCAAGATCGGCGACCACGTCTTCGTCGGCGAGGGTGCTGTTGTTGAGGCTGCATCACTGGGTAACCATGTTCATGTTGGGAAGGGGGCTAGTGTAGGGAGTATGGCTATCATCAAGGACTTCGCTTATGTTCTTGATGGCGCGGTTGTGCCACCTGGTATGGTTGTTCCGAGTTGGTGTGTTGTTGGTGGACGGCCGGCCAGAATTGTTGGTGAGGTTGGGGAAGGGTATGGAGTCGAAGGGGCTGAGGGCGGTTTGGCGAGGGAGAGATATCGGGTTGTTGGGAGGCCTTGAGGGTTGTATAAGGTTTGTGTTTTTGGTGTGCTCTACGGATACTGGTCTTTGTGATACCCCCCACTGCTGCTTTGTTGCGTTTGTGTTTAGTTTGAGATGTTCGCATGCTATATCTGGATAACAATTTATATCGAGTCTGAACTGATTTACATAACGATGAACGTAGGGTAACGCCTCAGCTGAAGGTGGATGAACGACTAGCCCATTTTGTCGACTTCGACTGCGCGCGTTAGCTGTGGTGTGTCTTTCGGTAAGGGAATACCGATTTCCTCGAACGCGAGATCATTGATCCAGCGCTCATTAGGCCGGACAGGCTCGCCACGGGATAGTTTTGACGCAAGATAGAGCCAGTTCAGTGCATTGCCCACGGTACTGACTTCATCGCAGACATGGTGGCTAGCATACTCCGACATACGGTTATACAACGCCTCATCCGTCCACAGCTCGAACAAATACCGCGCCACAGTGTCAGTATCACCAACATCAACTAGGAAGCCATTCTTCCCATCCTCAATCTGCAGCGGGATACCGCCGGCACGAGTCGCGATCACAGGTTTGCCCTTGTGGATTGCTTCGGAGACCTTCACCTCAAAGCCCTCACGCGTTGATAGCTGCAGGGCGATGACCGCCTTGGATAAGAGGGCGTTTAGGACTTGATCGGATGGCCGTAGGCGCATCACGCAGATAAGATGCCGCATGTCAGGGATGTTGTTCTCAAGGTGGTCCATTATGTCGTCGTAGATTAGGGCTCCGTCGGGATCGTCCACGGATCCATGGCCACAGATTAATAGCTTTGGGGGTACCATGTCTGGCAGCTCCATTACTAGTCGGCGGTAAAACTTTTCGTACGAGTCCAGCACATCGAAGATTCCCTTGGATGGATCGAATCGTGAGATCTGTACGATGTACGAATCTAGAATGTGTTAGACAACAGTGCAGATATGACCAATGAGGAGCAATCTTGTGGATTGCTGAACTGCTTACCCTCTGGGTATTTGATAGGCGGCATCTCCGCATTCCTGCAAGCTGCATTGAAGACACGGCCATAGTGCGCCACATCCCAGTCCCGCATGTTCTTGTTCAGTCCATCCAGCCTACGCCACGTTAGCGAGATCAGTCATCGGGATACTAGTTCCTCACCAGTCGGTTGACGCGGGCATGTATCCCACAATCTCTCTTGGCACATCCTGTGGCACAAAGGCGCTCACAGGGTGACTGATAAAGCAATCGGCGAGTTTGATATGGTTCCATAAAAACTCCCACGCTTCCGCCTGGGGAGTCCCAGCCTGGGCGACCAAGTCACTTCTAATTTGGATATGACTTCGAAAGATGACTGGTCGATCTGGTGCTAGAGTTTTAGCAATGGGAATCAGTCCGGGCATCTGAGGATCGTCGACAATGATCACATCTGCACCGCCTTCGGATGGCGCGAGCAGAGGTCCACCATTGCGGGACCAGTATCGTTTTGCGTTCTCCTCGATCCACCCTTTCAGCAATTCCTTGTTCTCTGATGTCAGGCGTTCGCCAGGACGTGAAACACCTTGGAGGATGTTGTGATTTGTTTTTGTAACTCGAAAGACGCCGGGTCGTGGCTTCGGAACGTACCTATACACGCAATTAGTGCTGTCTTAATTTTGAGGATGACCATCAAATAGATATAGCACACCATCTGATATCAGTGCCTAGAGAATGCGAAAATCGCGCGAGAGCATGTCGCATCAAAGCCACGCCTCCACCCTGAGGCGTTGCGCTGAAAAAAGCAATCTTTACCTTGCGTTCTTGCAAATCAGCGGTGTAGTGTTCCACTGCTGACCACGTTCGACTGGACACTGTTTTCTTGAAATCTTGCAGGTTCGCCAAGCGTACATGAAAAGCCGTGTCTACTTCCACAAGACCGAGGAAGCCAACTTGTAACAGGGGAATGTTCTCCGGTCCAAACAACCTGACGCACTTGCGTCCCATGGATTCGGCTTGCTCATCGACTGTTCTTTCATCCCATGCACCTGGATCACCAGGATTAGGGGCCCCGATTGACGGACCGACACTTACCCTATCCACCAATGCTGATTCAGGCAGAACCAATGGAAGGATATCGATCTCCGCCCAGAGGCGCGAGCAGAGTGTTGGACAATGGTCTGCGACATGTTTGGGCATTGCCAGTCCGACAATCTTCTCCATGTGTTTCTTAGAGTACTCCTTCAACTCGGATATGATGAAGTCGGTTGCTTCTTGCGGACATGCCTGGCCATTTATGAACTCTTTCTCGAAAAAGTCCAAAAGGTAGGTAGTGTCGCGGATTGCAATTGCAACAAGTGAGGTGCGATGTTTTGGGGAAAAATAGCTGGAGACACCCGCGTAAATAGTCTATCATTGGTTAGTACGGCGTCTGCGTCTCCAGTGTTCAACCACTCGTACATCTGATGGAGGCCCTAGCCAAGCATTGCGCTCAAACTGTGATGACAGCCGACGCTGCTGGGCCACTGAGGCGCGGCGCTCGAAACTGTGCTTATCGCCTGTCATGGTGCTACACGGAGGAATTAAGGATAAGGAAGAAAGGCATGTAATTGAGGGACAAGGGCATATAGCGAGGTTGGAAGTATGACTTCATGTGGTGACGTAGAAGCCCTAGGACATGTAATTCAGGGAAAAGGGCACATAATTAAGGGAAAAGGGCATACATATAATTAAGGGAGAAGGGCATATAGCGACGTTGGAAGTATGACTTCATGTGGTGACGTATAAGCCCTAGACATAACCAAGGTAGCCATTTGCGATAATGACATGGTCAGAATCTTCGTGTTCCCGTATAACAATCAACAAAGAACAACACAATAACAACATGATCAACAGTAACTTATACAGTAGAACCCACGAGGTGAAACACCAGGGCCTCGTGGGCTGAGTCAGCCAAGCCCCTTTTCCCCCGCCTCAGGGAAATTGGAGGCCGATCGGATCTCTTCTTCTTTTCCTCCATTCATTACTCGACGGCTGTGCTGTCCCTTAATCTAATTTCTATACTCGAAGCCAGTGCTCTGTTCCACCGACCTACTCGGATCCCAATTGTTGGTATCCCGCTCTCTCCAACTCCTGATCCCCCGACACCGCGACCAACCTCGCCAACATGGGTGGACAAGTATCCAAGATGATGGGGAAGATTTTTGGCACGAAGGAGATGCGTATTCTTATGCTGGGTCTAGATGCTGCTGGAAAGACAAGTATGATCCCAGGACCCGCCTCAATTGAGCCTCGGATGAAAATTGGCTAACACCTGTTCTCTCCCAGCTATTCTCTACAAACTTAAACTCAGCAACCAAGATGTGACTACTATTCCCACCGTCGGATTCAACGTCGAGAGCGTGACCTACAAGAATGTCAAGTTCAATGTTTGGGATGTCGGTGGTCAGGACAAGATCCGTCCCCTCTGGAGACACTACTACTCCGGTACACAAGGATTGATCTTCGTGGTTGATTCTAGCGACACAGCACGTATGGAGGAAGCTCGCTCGGAGCTGCACAAGATCATCAATGATCGCGAAATGAAGGATGCTTTGCTTCTCGTGTTTGCCAACAAGCAAGATATCGGCGGCCGTACGTATCGCGCTCCTGTGATTGGATGTTCAATTTACTAACAAAGTCTAGACCTGAGCCCCGAGGAAGTCACCCAGCAGCTTCAGTTGACTAAGCTCAAGGACAAGCTGTGGTACGTTGCGCCTAGTGTTGCGACAGATGGCACAGGTATTTTCGAGGGTCTGGTAAGTTATATTCTTGCTCCGTTTCCTTGCAATGGCTCCTAACTATTATCTCTTCAGGCCTGGCTCTCAAACAACGTCAAGACCCAACCCCAGAAATAAGATGCTCGTGGTGATCTCGAGAGGCGCTCCTGGAGCAGCTTCGTTGTACAACATCTCGCATTTCCTCTTCATGTCCGTGTTTGATGACAAGACGACGTAGCATTTGGGCTTTTATTTTCTTGATGTTTCTTTTGTGGCCTTTGTTATCTCGTTGCCTGTTTCATTGCCTTACCTTCACTTCTATGATATCCCCTCTGTTCTTATATGGGCTTGTTGGGTCCAATTTAATTCTTTAATCTTAACTTGCTTCATATCACGGGCGATGCCATTGTTTAGACCGCCGGGAGTGATTTGCAGATTTGGCGAGAAGAGAACAGAGTTCCGCAATTTGATAGAAATGGAGATGACGTCCTTTTGACCATCTAGACTCGTCATATCAGATCTAACTATGAAGTATTTACGGGACCAACCTCCGATTGATCCCAATGCCATGGATCAATCTCGGGGCTGCTCGAGCTTACCTTGATTGCATAGGTCAATGCTTATGGAGAACCCACTCGGAGAACAGAGGGCATTAGCCCCAGATGACACTCAAAACGCCAGTGTCAATGTGACGACAGCGGAAGTCATTCCCTTCCCTTACCAAGACAATGGCATAAATAGAGCTCCAGGCCAGCGCTGCCGCCAACAATCCTCGTCCAATATTTAGAATCTTGTTGAAACAACAATCAATCAGATCGCTAGAGCAATCTCCCATCCAATATCTACATCTCACCGTGCCGCCCGAATCAAAAATCAAGTCACCAACCATGCCCAGCTACGCGAAAGGACAAAAGGTCAACTACAAACCCGTCGGTGGTATGATATACCCTCTTGTTCAACTGAAAGGGATCCATAAACTGATAAACACTACAATAGGCGCAGCCTCCAACACAAGCCAAAGCGTCGGCATCATCCGCGAAGTCAGCACCGGAAATACCAACATGACTGGCCGGAATGTTGCTGCTTCGGACGATGAGCCTCGCTATGAGATTGAGAATATGAATACTCATAAGAGGTCTGCTATTAAGGAGTCTAACATTGAGGGGCCGGCGGAGTAGGGGAAAGGTGACCATTTTCTTGATGTCTAGATCAATGGATAGGATTTAGTTTACTAGTTCACATCCAATCTCATCAATGTCAAGAATATAAGCTGCGTCGACAACACTGTCTCTCCGTAGAGAAATACAAAAATAGTCTCTTGTCACCTTAAGCCATAAGTTGGACCGGCACATAGTTTCATTCGTGTCCTGGGGACCTTGTGACGCACTCCAAAGGCTTAAAATTGCCTTGCCCCTCTCTATCTGACTTGCTTTTCACTCATTATCGTGAATCAACCTCTTCTTTTCTACACAATTAGGGTCCATCTCACACCCTACCAAAGCACCATCGTATTAAAAGTTCAATCAGATTCAATTCAAACGACGCTCGTTGACTCTTATCCCGGAATAAAAACGTTAAGTGGGCATTCGAAAAGATATATCATAGTCTTCGTCCAGACCTCCCAAGAAAAACACGCTGTGCAACTAAAAGGTCCCGATCTGGTCACATATGTTGAAAAGTGACCGAGAGAATACCAGACCCTCCAGCCATGAAGGAAAAGAAAATATACAAAGGGAAGTGGTAGGTCATTACTCTGGCACAGGCTTAAGCCTGGTTAGGCCAGATATCATTGGCGATATCCCGAACCAACTTAAGCTTGTTAATCATACCATCCCAGTCAATAGCATTACCCTCACGGTGCGAAGCAAATCCACACTGAGGACTAACACCAACCTGGTTAAGGGCAGCGTCGAGAGAGATGTTGTTACCCTCAGCGATGAACTTGGCAGCATCAATAACGCGGTTCTTCATCTCCTCCTTGTCCTCCAAAGTGGCGAACTTGGAAGTGACAACACCCAGGATGACGTTCTTGTGGGTGGGCAGGAACTTGAGGGGCTCGAAGCCGCCGGCGCGGGGGGTGTCGTACTCGAGGTAGTAGGTGTGGACGTTCAGCTCCTGGAAGAGCTTGATGGCGATGCGGTCGTAGCCGCCCTCGGAGAAGTGACGGCTACCGACGAAGTTGCCGCGGCACAGGTGGACACCGACGTGCATGTCCGCAGGGAGGTTGACGAAGCAGTCGTTGTACTGCTTGATATACTTCTCGAACATGTCGTCGGCGGTATACACGTTCAGAGGGTCTTCTTTGAAGCCGTTCAGGAACTTCTCGGAGCAGAAGTCTGGAGAAGGTTAGTTTTGGGGATTTTAATGTCTGATGCATGGCATTTATCTTACAAGCCAGGTTGGGATCGTCGAACTGCACGTTGCGGCAGCCGGCGTCATACAGGATCTTCAGCTCGGCCTGGTAGGCCTTGGCGATATCACCAAAGTAGTCCTCATCGTTGGTGTACACGGACTTGGGGTAGGCCTTGCCCTCGCGGTAGCGGAGGTGGTACCAGTTGGGGGCGGCGAGGGTGATCTTCAGGTTGCCAACCTCCTCAGCGGGCACCTGGCTGGCGAGGTACTTGAATTGGTCGATATAGGTGCTACCAACGTGCTTGATCTTGCCAGTACAGATGACACTCTCACCGGGCTTGTGGCCGGCCTCGAGGAAAGCCGCAATATCGGGGGCATAGGGACGGAAGTCGTCAACATCGACGTTGTTCACCTCCTCGAAGCCGTCAAGGCCGGGGAAGAAGGTTCCCCAGAACACTGTGATTGTTAATGATGCGCAGCTGAGAACCTCTGGGTCACTTACTGTGGCGACGGTACTCGCCGTCGGAAATAGCGGCATATCCGAGCTTCTTCTGGGTTGCGACGATGTCCTTGACTTCCTTATCCTCGACGGCAGTCAATTGGGACTCGGGGATCTTGCCGGCTTCAAAAGCGAGCTTGGTGTCCAAGAGCTCGTTAGGGCGCAAGAGCGAGCCAAGGTGCTCGGCGCGGAAAGGAGGACGCTGGTGAAGTTGAGGAGCCATTATGAAGTATGAAGATTAACTACGAAGAAATGATGAGTGATAGTTAACCGTATGAACAGGATGGAATGTACCTTGGGATCTGAGACAAGGGAATATCTGGAGAAGGAAGAAATAATTGGGGGAAGAAACTGAGAAAAGAGAGGGGCACTGATTGCATTGCCAATTCATCGGTATATGGTTGCCCCACAGACCTGAGGCTCTCCACACTTTGACTCGCCTATGAAACTTGGCCCATTTGATGTTTGTCGACTCCGATCTCGCCGATCGCTTGGATCTTTCTGAAATTCGTGGCCTTTGTCACTGCGCCCAGTCCCTGCACGGAGCCGTAGCATGCCGATATCCGGTGCTCAGTGTATAAAGTATGTTCAAATGCGGGGACTGCAATGCACGCCGACAATATGCAGAGTAATGTTTAGCTCTACGCCTTGGCCTTGGCTTGGATATAGTGCACGGGCCACATGGCGGTTTCCCGAACAAGCTTCTTTGTAGTCCACTGGGACCGTTGACTCTGCAACACTACTCTTATTAGATATCTGATTCAATTTCTATCGCTCCGTAAAACTGCGAAGCTCACCGTTTGAATCTGGAAGAAAAACCCAGGCTGAGTCACGGATGACAAAGGGCCAAGTGGAGGCCCCAGCAAACTCAAGTGGGGAAACCGGCACTTGACGTTGTTCGTCTTTCCCGACAACGTCTCGAGTCTATAAGTGTCATGTGATATGGCATGATACACAGCCATGTCTGCATTCTCCCCCGTAGAGCTTCTTCCCAATGAGCTCTGGGACGAGATCATTGGATATCTCTTCACCGAGCCACCATCGTCAAAACGACTACATCATGCACCAAGTTTACAACTGACCGAGTCTCCGACAAAAGACCTCAAGCATCTCGCACAATGCTCGTCAGGCTTCCTCCGGCTCGTACGACCCCAGCTATTCACTCATGTCCGTCTGAACCTGCATGATGAGCCCGACTTTCACTCCTTCATGACTAAATCAGGTCTCGCGCGACATATTACTTCTATAATCATAGCCGTGGGAGAAGACAGCCCAGACCACCGAGCCGACCCCTTCTGGTGGCGTCGAGTCCTCGGCTATCTGGACCCTGCTCATATCATGGTCTTAGCACCACCAACCTTCATCGGGGAAACCATAGGCAGCCCGATCATGGATGGCCATAGTTGGGCATTCGATATACCCCTGCAGATCCTGTATATGGAACGGGAGTGCAGATTTGACGGCTCGTCCAAGTTACCAGACTTGGCTTCGTGCACTAGTCTTCTACGAGCTCGTCCATGGACGTCAGTGACCTTCAATGAGTCATCGTCTCTAAAAGCATACAATCACTACGAGTACTTCCTTTCTTGTGTTCCCTCCATACTCAGAGAATGGGGCATGATGCGTGGTGAAGGCCGCAATATGCCTCTTCAACGACCAAGGGACTTACCCCTACTATTACACGGTCTTAGCACCTTCTCTTACACCGCCGTCTTCCCGTTCTACAACCATGTGCAAATCGTACTCGACGCTGTCTTGAGAATGGGCTCTCTTCGGCGTCTTGATGTACAGTTGGCGCCTGATAGGAATAATCATGTCACTGAGATTGAACAAAGAGGCTCTATGGATGCTAATGATCCGTGGATGGAGCTTGCGACTTCATACTCTTTGATTGGGTTTACAGTCAGCCAAATGGATAGCTTGAAGGAGTTCAGATCTGGTGACCTACATGTGGAGGCTGTTCGAGATGATCTGCTTGCAAATTTGAACGATGTCATTGGTGATGCGGCCTGGGTGCACGATGGCCGTGGAATTTGGAAGCGCAATTAGCGTTGCTTATACTTGCAGTTTCTTGATTGGATTGTGATACCTATATTCAACAATTTGGAAATAGTGAAATTGAGCGATTTAATTTATTCGTGTATTACAGTATTTGTTGTTCTATGTGATATTGAAAGAAGGTAGCAAGTTGTATACATTGAGCCAAGAAGCGGTGGGTCTCGTCCTCCCGCACTTCATTTCTTCCCTACCATCACCAGTTGCTCCTACGAGTAGATCCACTTGATATCACGACTGATGCAAATTCGACACGGCCTTGCCAACTAATAGCTATGGCTTCTGCCACAAGCGTCTATTCAGCGGAGCCTGCATTCCCAGTCCTTGCCGATTCCCTGCTCCGCCAGTCAGAATTGAGTACCAAAGAACCAGCTCCCCAATCTAATATCCCTGCTGCAAATAGCGACTGGAACCTAAAAGATGATTGGAAGAAGGGTATCCAAACCGACAGCAAGGGTGTCTTTCGATGCGGTACAGTCCTCGGATTCTCCAGGCTGCGAGGGAGAAGCGATGAAACCCACGAATATATCGGAGAGGTATGTCAGCTCCATCCCAAACTCTGAACTTCTGATGAAACTAAGCTAGCCATAGATCCCCCGGTATCTTCTCATAAACCATCTACGGCGCATAACCCAGTGCACAGAACCAAGCACATTCATAATTTACCCAGGCAACTTCGACGCCTTCGACGCACAGAATCTCTTCGATGACTTAACAGCAGCGTCAAATGACCACCCAGGACTCTCCAGTGAAGAAGCCATCAAAAGAATGGACACGGTCCAGTTACTAGCCGTCTCAGACTTCCATGAAGCCGCACAAGCCATCAGACAGTATTCAGACGCGATAGACGAGCTCGAACAAAAGCGCGAAGAAGCGCGGAGCAAAACAGAAAGCGATCCATCCAGCCATGAACCTATCATGATGATAGTCGTTGGTCTTGATTACCTTGTTGAGGGGATTATACGCGCTTCGAACCCGGGTAAAGGAGTAGCCATGCTGACAGCTGCGCTGCGCTCTTTGACGACGTTTTCTCGTCTGCATGCCTCATATCTCTCGATCATTCTCGTCAATATGAGTGGATTGGGACCCTTCAATCCGGATTGGGCCGGCAACTCTCATTCAACGGGAAATATGAATTCGCGCGCCGATGATAGCGCGAAGCCTCTTGACTATGCCATCCACTCGGTATTCCATTCTGAGATTCGCCTATTTCCCAATATGCTCATGAAAACGCTGGACCAAGGCACCGACGTACATTTCCTAGTCTCTGACGTGCGACGGGTACAGGTGGTTGAGATAATCAAGGATAGAGTTGGGACTAGTCTTGGGAAATGGGGGATATGGAAGGAGCACCGAGAGATCGTTTACTAGTAGACATATGTCTTAAGACCGTTCGCTACAAAAAAAAGGACCGCTTAGCTTGATGTATCTCGATGCAGTTGATGTAATTATCCATAATCTTACAAAGAAGTATCCTAAGACATGACAGACCGCCCCTCGTAAGTAAAGCGCCGCTTAACATGCAATTGGTCCCAGAAAAAGCGATATGCACTCGCTGCTACCAAGACCAGCTTCGACATATGATAACCCGCAAACATACAAACTCCAGCTCCAACCCATGAACCTTTTTGTAAACCTCCCCTGCAGTAATAAAGGGAAATTAATCTTTTGTTGTTAAAGGCAAGGCAAAGATGACCCCGGAAATAAAAAGTCACCATCTCAGAGGGTGATATCCCTCTCAGCCCATTTCCGCATAACACCCCTCTCAACAACAGATTTCGCCTCTTCCTCACACTTAGCAAGATCCTGTGCGGCAGTCTCCTCTTCGAAGAGGATATCCTGCTGCTGAACCTTCATCCACTGTTTATGTCTCTCGCACCGCTTCTTTGTGCAGACGCCCTGCGTCAACACTGTAATGCTGTCTTCGGTTTCGCCGTCCATGGCTGTATCGCCATCTGCATCGGTGGTGGAACGGTAGCTCGCAGCCAAGGCTTCGACTGTACCCTCTGCCAGAGCTTTCTGTCCAGATTCTGAGAGTCGCCATTCGTCGAATTCCTCGTCGGACCAGGAAAGTCTTGAGTCGAAGCCGCAGATGTCTTTCCAGCCGCCTTTTGGCTCGTGCTGTTTTAATTTTTCGACGATGCCTTTGGCTCGGGGGCGGAGGAGGGATACGAATGTTGAGCGTGCGGTGAGCATTTCTTTGCGGTGGATTAGTTCTTCATGTTGTTTACGGAGTTTTTCGATCTTGGCGATTTCGTCTGGTGAATATTCTGTGCCTTCGGCGTAAACGTCGACGCTTAACCATTTGCCACTTTTCGAGTGGGACGTAGGATTGGTATCAGTCGGGCTGGATTCTGTATTGTCGGTGTCTGGTGGAGGGGAGACGATTCGGTCTCCGAGTGTTCGGAATTCTTGTGTGGATGATACGCCCATGATGGCGGCTTTCAGGTCGCCGGCTGTGAGGATACCACCCATGCTACCCAGGTCTTCGAAGAGGCCCTTTGTCTGATGGGCCTTGGTCTTGAGCTGTCGGGTTTGCTGGCGCATGAACTCTCGGCCATGGTCATCACAGCAGTATTTGCTCGGGTTATTGCGCGTGACGCGAGCGGGTTTACGGCACTCGACGAGACGGCACATTGGTTTCCAGGTTGTGTATCCCTTGCCTTCACTTGCACATTTCGGACCTGTTTTCTGGATTAGTTTTTGCGATGCAATACTCGGTGCGAATTAAGACTTACAGATATACCGATCGATCAGATCTGCGTCTCGGGGGTGCATGTTGACACATTTGCCATGGTACCAATCATCACAGTCGCCGTCGCAGCCAATCATCCAGGTATGGTTATCAGGTCGGCGGCAAATACAAAAGACTGCATTTTCGTCAAAGTCGTCATCATCATCCTCGGCGGCTGCTTTGGGTCCTTTCTTTCTGGGCTTTTTCTTCTCTTCGGGTGCTGGTGATCCTGCTATCGAAACGGATCCTTGTTTCTTTCCGGGAGTCTTGCTAGTCCGGGAGACTGGTGTATTGGAACGGCGCCCATCGACGCTGTCTGCGTCTGCGTCGTTCACCTTGCGCTTTTTTGGCGCAGGCTTTTTGGCAGTTCCTTTCTTGGTGGTGTTGCCTGCGGGCTTTTTGTTTGATGGTTTCACCGAGTTTGCTGGTGATGATCGGTCAGACGAGGATGCCCTCGACGTCAGCCCGTGCTTTAGATCGGCGACTTTCTTTGAAGTCGGGTAGTCGTCTGTTCCATCGAAGCCGACTGACTTGGTATCGAAGTCATCATTGGCGGGGAATCTGTCCAAAGTGGAGCTTGTTGGTTCAGTTTTAACTGAAGGCAAAGCTGTATCTTGGTTCGCGACTAGCGGAGCACCTTTGGCGGGGTCATAAGCACCATCGTAAAGGTCAGCCCAGGTGTGTGACTTCTCGGAACTGTCGCTGCTGTTCTGAGGCACATCCCTGAAGAGTCGATGGACCTTGTTGGCTCTGATATTGCCAAAATACCCGCATTGTCGCCAACCAGCAATTCCCACGATTCGATCGTCCCGAATGACAATGTTGCTCTTAATTAAATTGTTGTGTGTTAAACGTAATTCCTCATCATTGCCTTTATCTGTGAACAGGATATCTCGCTCGCGAGGTTCGACGGAGGGCGGTGTTTGTGAATTGAGTGCGGAGGATACGTAAGAGGGTTCGTTCGAGGGCGAGTCAATTGTACCGAGGACCTGTAGGATCTGACGACACTGATTCTTCAGGGCGTCAATCTGGCTCGTGTCAAGATACCTCCATGCAACGTCCAGCGAAACACCCGGAATCCGAGACTCGATTGTGACATTTCTCTCCTCGATCTTGCCGCAGAAATATATCACTGGCACTGAAACACCGATCTCTCTGAGCGAGTCCTCTGCCTTCCGCGCCGCAAATAATTCATTCTCATTGGCGCAGGTGTATCTCTCCGCTAGGGCACCATCTGCCAGCTGACGGTCAACCCAAATGATTATACTTCCAGCAGCAAACGCCTCCCTCGGCCCCGATATGTGAAGCGAATGATCCGGGGTACAATATCTCTGTGCAACACCCTCCCAAAACGCGTTCACTTCCGGGTCCGGCTGATACCACTGCATGAAGCGAGGAATGAAATCGTCATCGCTCGGTGCATAGCGACCATATTGTGCGCTCTGAGTGAGAAACGGGTCGTCACTGGGGATGCGATCAGGATTGGTTTCGTAGGGGTTTGGCGTTTGTATGGGCGTCGCGGACCCGTTCATGTGGTTTGCGCCGGCTGCCTTCATATCCGCCATGTTGGATTTCGTGAGTGGAGGACAGAAAGAGAATTGTGCCGCTTTAGAAACGATGACCCGATCGACGCTATAAAGGCGATTCTTGCGGAGACCTGCGAACGTTCAAGTCGTTGGGAGGAAAGGGCGCGTGGGCAGAAAGCTAAACCGATACAAGTTCCGCTGAGAATGCCGGCGGCATTATGGGGATTGCATCGGGGTATGAAGCCTCGTGGTTTGTTTAGAGATTGTGCAGACCACGCGATCTGAGGTTATTGGTTGGAAATTTGTTCAGAGGACGTGTGTTGATTGTTAAATTCTGAGTTGGCGCGATCCCACTGTCGATCGGAGAGATCAGTCTGCTCCAATGTCGTCGTCGGGGTGTGATCTTGGTGGATATGGGATGGCAAGACCTGGAAAACGCCTCTTGAATATGCAGATCCCTTGCACTAAGCTTAGATGTGTGGCGTGTGATTTGAGCCTTGGGTGAACATTATCGGAGTTGCGGAGCTCAGGGTCTGAAAAGCGAAGGCGGTGAGAACATCCGTGCCAGACACGCGACAGCGACTCCCCATCTCGGCCATCTATACAATCGCCAATGCTCTGAGGGTTAATGCATCGCTTGATGGCAATGTGCCATGTGATATCCCCAAGGCTATGTTTATCTGACCGCCGAAATAAAAAAAAGAAATTCTAGTAGAATCTCGTGTGTCTACTGTTGCCTCCTTTTTTTTCACTTTGAGGCCATTTTCAGTGCTAAAAGCAAGAAGAATTTCTACCAGCAGTACTGTTACTAACTGTTTTCATTACTCGGGTCACTCCATTGTTTACTGACCAGAATTGACAACGTGTACCTGGACAATTAACAGATCCCATGATTACCAGAAAGTCGGCCACGAACTTCCTCTCCACAACCCTCCCGTGGCGTGACGTCAACTCTCGAGATTGGAACATTAGGACCATCGTAATTGGCACCCCTGGGATACATTGCTAGCTTCCCTGCGCATGAGCCACCGGTGTTCTTGTGTCACGGCGGCCCCGGAGTCATCCATGATTCCGAGTCGCGCTTTGGACCCCTTCCCGCTCCGCGATCGCCTCCAGTTTTTCGCCCCATACGCAATATAAGCATTGGATGGGATGATACATGGCGGGGTCAGCATATAAGCATGTAGGTCCTTGTTTCAGCTTTCTATTCCGGGCATGCTGACGGCTTGAGTGGTGTTGTCGGGCTGCCCCCCCTGATACCGGTCAAACCAGGGACATCGTTCCCGAAAAAAGCATATGCATCAATCCTTGTACAATGAAACGTTGTTTCATCGTCGGTGTGCATGGTCCTGGCTCTATCTGTGGCCCGACGGAATGCGAGCGAAGCACCAGCCACAGGGGACTTTGGGGGCTTGGGGCTATATTGGACAAATTACGTTAAGACTTCAGTAGCCGTTGACGATCACTAAGTTACCTTCAGCCGGATCCATCACACGGGGCAGGATCATAATCAGGCCCTGACTACCGCAAAGCTGGGACTGTCTTCCGCGCGGATCTACGGGGGCCATACCTTCGGGACAACGCCTGAAGATTCAGGACTGCCAATGTAGACACTACCGGAAACTCTATATTGATACCATGCAGAAGTGAGACAAGTTTACCGAGTGGCGTTGCATCTTAGAGTACAGTAACATCAGGGCACTCTCGCATGAACCCCCCTGCCAAATATTAACACTGGTCGTACGAGATCGACAACGTGACCAGGGTATACATGTATAATACGGAAAACGGTTAATCCGAAGGATTTAGGATGTCTGATGTCTGCCAGGTCCATGTAAGCTGGTGATCAGCCAAGACTATGCCCAACATGGTATGTCGTGGTGGAGACAAAAGTAAGATTCAGTGGGGGCGGAGATTCGGCAACTTGATGCTGTGCAACTGACATATATTTCTCTGAAACAGTGATTCAGTAGGGATGCAGTAACACATTCTAATATTATGCAAGTAATATGAACCTGAAAAGATTGTGCGCTTACGGCTCAATCATTTCTAGCTCTAGCGCAATTAACCTATCTTAGCGGTCCCGATTAGGCAGAATAGACGACGCTTATCAAGTAGCTCGGGATAAGAATAGCACCTTTACATGTACTCCTGCAGCTCACTAAGCCTCAGCAATCTGATTCCACAGTACAATTCACCCTCGCATCAACTGCGGCGCATCTCAGGGCTGAGACATTCCAGTGCTGATCAATGCCAAGACCCAAACCACACTAGCGGAATCCGCCCGAGGCCCTATACAGTTAAGCTCTCGTACGTCTTCCACTAGTAAACAGTTCTATTCGCCAAATGAAACGTTCAAAAAGCACAGCCAGCTTGCCAAGGACATATACTTGACCTGTTCCAAACTCCTGTGCGGTTCCCATGCATCTCGCGTGGATTTTCCGGCACATCAACGCCCTTCAGTGGAGCCTCTCTAAAATGTGGCCTGCATCGAATCTAACTCGATTTGGGGCGAGTGCGAGAGTCGATTTCGTCACATCTTCGACCTGGTCAGATCAGACATTGGGACATTGGGACATTGGGACACAATCGATGCTAAGTGTGTTTATTTCCACGCTATTGAGACTTCCATGGCTCGAGCCGGTCCGTCTGATTCGGCCCCCCCTCGGTCCACACGTGCATGAATAGGGCACTATTCCGGACTTGTTTAGTTCGGCAAAAGTAGCCTTATTACCAGGACCCGCTGCCCGTGGATCTTTTGTCTCACATTTCTGACCTTCCGGCCTATATTCTTCCGTTTCCACGCTCTGAGACTTTAATTCTACGTGTCTCCGCCTTTTTATGTACGGGCATTGCGCTCGGTTCGCCGATCCACCCGTTTTATCAATCTATCCCCAGCTGCCTTCTTTTCTGCATGTTCCTACTTCTGTCTGTCTAGAAATATGTCAAATCCATCCGATCAACCCAGCTCTAGCAACCAGGACACAGCCAACATGCGGTGGCAATTCATCGACTCGTCCAACAATAGTCGGTCCAATTTGACACAAGTCAAGCGCCATGTTATGCAAGAATACATGCGCCAGAAGAAAGGCGGCAGTCACCAAAGTGAAAGCGAAGACGAGACACCACAACCAAAACGCGGGCGGCCTAAGAAGTCTCGGGCTTCAAAGCGAAATACTGGAAAGAAATCGAGAGTATACAGCAATGAGACTAAAGGGAAAAATCCAGCTAAGCTGGATGAGCCGCCTCAACCGACCGAGGACCAAGACATTGAGGAAATCAGCCGAGATACATTTGTTCAGCACGTCACGTCAAATACTCTGTTCATCCAAGGTGACGAAATACTCTCATTCTTGCCTTTCCGACCATCTCCAACCCAATCTCCTGCTGTTTTCATCCCGCCACATGAATTTGTCGACATATTCCCGCAAAGCGCTCGAAGCCATACTCTGGAATTCAATACCTTCCCCTCTCAGTCATCAGCGCCGACAACGACATATGATCTCATGCATTCACCGAAAACCATCATGAGTGCAGCCCGGACAGACCCCTTTAACACCCTTCCCCTAGAATTGGATCTAGATGAACAGAGATTATTTGATTTCTACGTGAATACCATGCCCGCGTGCTCTTATGGCTCCCATTTCCGCTCGGCCAAGGCCCACAACTGGTATACTGCTGTTTTTGTACCGGAGGGAATGAAAGGTGCCGTCGCGTTCCAAAATACCATCATGGTCCATGCGGCCAACACATGGGCTTGGGTGCGTAGCGAGAGCGAAACACCAGACACTCTTTTGCATCGAGATCGCGCCGTTACTATGCTTCGCGAACACCTCACCAACAACCCTCGTGATATCTCCGATGTCGCGATCATCTCATGTCTCAGCGCGGCGGCCCTAGAAGATTTCGACCCAAGACCAGGTCACAAAGAAATCAGCTGGGTGCACATGCGCGCCGCACGCGAGATGATCCGGGCCCGTGGCGGTCCTGCTGCATTCGCGTACACCCGTCTGGGCAAGCTCATCAATTGGCAAGATTATATCCTGTCCGGGTATGAAACCCATGGGCCAAGCTTCTTCTACGAGTATGAGCAACCAGCTCCCGTCACCTCTGAACCACCACACCAATCCATCCAGAATCTCCACTCAATGCCATCACCACCATATTCCACCTCCTCGGTCGTAGACCTCTCACCCAGCCCGGAAGCAAAAACCCAACCGGCATTCCCTCCACCCACAACAACAACCCCAGTTGACGAAATCAAGCTCCAATGCGAAGAGTTCCTTGATCTCCTTCGTCGTTGTGAACAACTCTCCCTGTACCAGCGTGACAACCCCGAATCCTCTCACTTAACCCGCCAAACCGCCGTCCAAGAACCATCCATCCTCCACCAAGTCCTCAACGCACCCCCAGGAGCACGCTTCACCACATCCGGTAACAGAAAACAAATGGTCTCCCGGATTACAGCTTTAATAATACTCAACGCTGCCCTCTGGGACTACAGGTATACACCCGTCCGCGCAGGCATTTTCCTCAACACACTTGAGACAGCAATGATCGACAGCGAAGTTGGAATGAGCGGCTCTGTCGAAGCAATTCTCCAGATACTGTTGGAATGCGACGACGGCTACATCGCTGATGAGTTTACTGCTGCGGCTACTGTTGAAGATCCGCCTGATTTCTCGCAATACGGACCCTCGGCTACTTCACCTTCTGCGCGTCCGTGGTATGCTGGTCGTATGTTGAAAATTGCTAAAAGACTTCGTGCTGAGACTTGGTACCGGGTCAGTGACTTTTTGTTCTCGTGCTTGACGTTGCAAGTGCGGGAGCCTTGTATGGCTCTTTGGGAGGCGGATCTTCGTCAGGAGATTCTTGACGCTCCTTTGACGAGTTATCTTATGCGCTCGTTGATTGAGTGATTCTTTCTTCGGTTTGCTCTTTCAGCCTATAAATAATTTGCATGGCTGTGTGCCTGGAAAGCATCGGTACATGGCGTGAGATCGGTTTGGATAGTTACGTTTATTTGGGGTTGATTTTGGGGTTTATTCTGACACTCTCCATATACGCTGGGAGATTCTGTGTATAACTCCCACATTGTTATCGACGATACGCTTTGAATGATTCATGAAATGAGAATCCGGAACATACAGAATAACTTCCGATTAGTTCTGATTGCTTATGAGCCCTTCAAGTTCGGGTCATCTTTGTAAATGTAACATGAACAAGCAATATGATATCCACTGACACTCATTGGATCACATCTTTCATAGTATCACCAATAGCCTCAGCACCACCACCACCCCCTAACAGCTTCTCATTCGTAGCCTGAATGACAACACGCCGATAGGTAGTCAAAGCAGGAACTCCATCATCCTTCACCTCCAAAATAAGATGGAGCAACTGCCCCTTGGCAATCGCCTGACGACTAATAAGCTCCACACAACACTTCTCAGCCGGAGGCATCTGAACCTCAACAATACTGCCAGCCTCATTCAAAGCCTTGATTCCCAATTCCCCAACCTCATACTGCACAGCCCACTGAGTCGCACTCGGCTCCTTATACTGATACCACTTAAAGGTAAGCGAATCATCAGGGTCAGGATCGTAAGAAGCAGAAGCATCAAGCCGAAACACCTCCCCAGCCCCAATCTCCAGTTCCAACGGCGCAGGACCAGTACTCCCATTAACAATCGCCACAGGATGATGATTCGCCCTACCCAGATCCGAAGAAAGTGACCACTGCATCCGCGCCGCAAAATCAACTTGGAACGCTTCCCGCCAGCGCCAGATAGTCGCATGATTGGACTTATAGCTCCGCCCATCAAGTCCAACAACCTCATCGGCCGTATCACTAAAATGCCCATTCACCCCAGATCCAGACCTAGACCCAGACGCACCACCATGCGTGGCAACATACCTCCCACCCCAAGACCCAAACTCCGGCCGTTCAGCCACCCCAAGCCCATTCTGAATAAGATATAGGAAGGTAGGCGTATCCCCCTCAGGAATAAACATGAAATCAGGATACGTACGACCAAACGGTCCGATCTGGATATTCTCTCGAATCCACTGACTGCTGATCTTCGCCGGGTCAGGTCCGCCCTTGTCAAAGCCGTACCACTCATCACCGGAGATGCCTGTCCAGGTTGCGTTACCGTATTGGTTCCAGCCGTGCACGGAACAGATGTAGAATAGGTCTGGGTAGGTAGTCCTAATCCAGAGGCCTGTATCGTCTTGGTCGGAGATTGCATAGATGCGCAGGTTTGAGCGGAGCTTCGCTGCGTGTGTTTGGGTGTGTGTTTTGCTTAGTTTGTGCAGGGCTGAGGCTAGCACGTTTGTGCCGCCCCAGCAGAGGATCCAGAGGGGGTCGTTTTCTTTGTTTTTGGATGTTATACGTTCTAGGAGGGCTTCGGCGCCTTCGCTTAGGGGGATGTCATCGCCTACGGCGGTCATGCCGTATGTCTGTGGATGGGGAGTTAGAGGGATTGGTTGTCTGGGAGGGTGTTGTGTGGTTGCGGTACCTCTGCGCCCTTTTTAACTAGTGATCTTAGGTATTTAGCTGCTGGATATGGGTCATCCGGGTGAGCGTGGGCATTGAGGTTGTTGACTACTTTCTCGTAGCCGTCTATGATCTTGTGCATGTCCTGTGGACAGACTTTTGTCTTCATCCATGTCGATGTACAGGCTACCAGGCCCTCGGTGCGGAACTGGTTTGAGTATAGCAGGTAGCGCACAAGTGACTCTGCATCATCTGGTTCATTTGAGATGTCGCTGAGGATGAACACCCGTGGTTTGGATGGGAAACATTGGAGTTGGTGCGGAGATGCCATAGCTGTGGTGGTTGATTTGGAATAAGGAAGATAAAGATAAGACAGTTGGGAATGAGCAACTATTTATTTCATTGATTCCGACACGTTGGTCTGGAGAAAGCCAGAAATCGTAATTGTAGCCACCCCGGCCTTGTGCGGAGAGACGTGGGGAATTGCCGAAGTTCAGCCGGTCCAAAAAGCAGCATCTGTAACCGCCACTAAGCCAGAAGCATTTATTCCCAGGTTTGCCTTCTTTGCTCGATATATGAATGGAAAATATTAGCGTGGTCCCTTCCAGTTCGGGGAGTGTTGTTTATAGTGGTCCGGTCCGAGTTGCGCATAGAGGACGTTATAAGGACATTTTACTCTCTTCCGGAAACTTGGTTGAGGTGGTCTGAAGAAGTGTCAAGTTTCTGCATTATAGTTGTTGGTTTGAACATCGACACTTGTGGAGAAGATAGAATTCCATTGGTGATACGCTGTCTCTGTAGTGTGCTAGGTGACGAGGATGATGAGGAATGATGAGGATGAAATCAATGAGGAAGAGATCCGTCGCGTGTTGACCGCCGGCTTGCCGGCTTCAATTCAATAACCCATGGACTCAATGACACATCTCCCAAGTAAATGTAGACCGACTAGATTTAGAAGCTTGAAAAGATTTCCCGAAAGTCTTTCTTTCGTTTGACTAGTCTTGAATTTCCTGCTTTTGTCGGATGTTAAAGATAGGGCAATATTAAAAGGACCCCCTCTTGTTGATATTCGGACCCCCTCTCCACCTGTCTAAGCCTAATTAGGGAAGGCTTAGTATGTGTATTTCATAGTGTATTTCCCTAGTAAAAATGAACAAAAGGGCGTAGACGAAGACAATAGGCCTTGTAGGGTGTGTGAAGACTTGCACCTAGGTCAATACACGTGTACCAACTAGGCCAAAAAGACCACTATATCAGCCTGGCGGCTAATATGCCTAGGACCGATATATATACTACTTAGTACGCACAATTGTACGCGTGGGCACTCTAGACGCCACGCCGTGACAGTTAAATCTTGTCTTCTATAAAAAGTACTTACTGAAGCAAAAACGTTTAGAAAGTAAGATGATATAGACTTACTCTTCGGTTTACGATAGGGGGTCTAAAATGCGGTCTAAAATGCGGTCTAAAAAATGGTCTAAAAAACAGTCTAAAAACAGTCTGTCCAATAGTGTTACAGCATTCGCTATGTCACTGTACTAAAAAAAGACACCGTGAAATACATATACTACGCCTTCCCTAATTAGGCGTAGACAGCTGGAGAGGGGGTCCGAATATCAACAAGAAGGGGTCCTTTTAATATTGCCCTAAAGATATCAGTACTTTCAGTCAAGATTTCACTAACTATCATACGTAGCTGTATATATACATATGTTTGTCGTACTCTCATATTACCGCTGTCACAACCACAACAACTTGGCTTTTCTCTCAATCGTGATTCCCGCTCTTTCCCTTCCAAGAGCAGCATGAGCGTATTTGACGAAGACCGTCAAGGCGAGAAGCCTGTAACTAGCCAAGAAAGCCCGTGCTTCCATCGATGAAGCTGCCAATACCCTCACTAGTGCGAGATGAAGATACAGTGCGAAAATATACTGACCTATTTATAACCGAGAACGGAGGGATTATCTAGAACACATGGACCCCCCGAGAGGCCAGGTTTTCGCCGCGGCTCGTTCGTCGTCACGAACGAAGCCGGTGCCCCTCTGGTGCCCCTCTTTGTCGACCAAGCCACCTAAATGAAACGTCTCACCCTCGCAAAATGCCCTCGGTCTGGGCTTTTATGGGCGGAGAACCAAGTAAAAGGCCGTTGGTTTTATAGGGAGACACAGGGTGTTCTGTAGCAAGTAGGTATTTGGTTGAATGGCAATTTTTGGCTTCGCTGGAACATATCGATCATTGTCTGCTCTACTAGCGCCAACGTCTGGCTGAGCAAGATCGTTGATGAAATCATTTCAACAATGGGGACAAACTTATCGGCGCCCATAGTTCATCCGAGGCCAGAACAACTGTCACAATGTGGGAAGGGATAGCTTTTTCTTCATGACAAGAAACTCAAGGACTTCTCATCTGTTGCTGCTTACATTTCTGCCTATCAGAATCAGACAAATGTACTGGAGAACTACAATATGCAACCACACCCCGTCGTCACTTTGGTCGTCATGTTTCATGAATTGAAGGATGAGATGCCATATACCGAGTACATCTGGTGGCAACTGAGGAATCCTATGCTGACCTGGCTGCAGGGATGATTGAAGCCCGTGGATGACCGCGATGGCAAGGCAAGTGGGATATGCGGAATGTAGTGGTGCTGTCAGTCAATGGACTCGCTAAGTTTCTTTGCGGGCCCTATGTGTATTGCAATGGGGTTCGGCAGGCGCTATTTGCCCTTTTTGCATCCGTATTTGCCATCGACAGGGCCAGGTTAGTTTTGGGGATTTTCCGGATCTATGCTCTTTGATCACTACATCCTAGAAGGCTTTTGTGCCATGACCAGCATGTGCTCTGGCATCAAGCAGAGCAACACATCCCTGTCCCGGTCTCACGGCCGGACTCTCCAAAGACCGACAAACTCCGTTCCAACTACATTATTAATGCTTTGTAATAGTACTGCAGTAATGTCACGTCACTTTTGTTTTGTATAAAGTTATGTTATAAATAAGTGACAGGAACTCCTACAGTGAACTTTTGAAGTATAGCATACCCTCTTTTGATCTTTAGTCTAATCCAATTCAATTCGGTCGTTGCCAATAATTTGAAGACTAAATATCCAACAATGGCATCCAACATCATCCCAATAAAACTTTGGGGAAAAGGTGGTCCCAACCCTCCCAAAGTAGCCATTGTCCTCGAAGAGCTGGGCCTTCCTCATGAGTTTCAACCCATAACATTCGCGGATGTGAAAACTCCGGAGTACCTCGCCATCAACCCCAACGGTCGACTCCCCGCTATCTACGACCCGAACACCGACCTCACGCTCTGGGAATCCGGCGCCATCATCGAGTATCTGGTGGATCGGTATGATACCTCTCGCAAGATCAGTTTCGAGCCCGGCTCCAAGGAAGCCCAGCTGGCGCGTCAGTGGCTTTTCTTCCAGGCTTCCGGCCAAGGTCCGTACTATGGCCAGGCGTGCTGGTTTAAGAAATTCCATCCCGAGCCGGTGCCCAGTGCGGTGGAGCGCTATGTGAAGGAGATTAACCGGGTTTCAGGGGTGGTGAATGATTTCTTGAGCAAGCAGGAGACCGGCCAGGGGGGTCCGTGGTTGGTAGGGGGACGGGTTTCGTTTGCGGATTTGGCTTGGGCCAGTTGGCAGATTATCGTGACCAAACTCATTCAGGAGGAAGACGGGTATGATGTGAATAACTTTCCTTTTGTGAAGGATTGGTTGGACCGCATGTTGAGCCGCGAGCCTGTGAGGAAGGTGATTGAAGAAGTTCAGAAGCTGTAAAGGCATGGCTTGGTGTTGCCATTTTGTTCTTTGTTCTGCCTTCGCTTTAGATATGTGATCTGAGGAAATATTTCGGTTGATCAATGATCGCCGTTATGGTAGATTGATCTTAGTGAATTATTTTGTGATGTTGGAAATGTCATTTTGCTCGTAACTTATCTATATCTCTATACCACATATAGCATATCAATACGCACATTATCTGGCTATTGTTCCACTCGCAAAGTCTGAATTAAATTAGCAGGAGTTGGAAGGGAGGAGGGATTACATAGAGAGGTGGGAGGTGCATTCCACACATTCATTGCATTGCTTTTCGTTTACATTGGGCATTTATACTAAGGGTTTGACGGGTTTTGAAATTCGGACTTCATGTATTGGGCTGGTTCTTCCACTCATTTCGAGGACCAGCCTCCCTGTTTGTACTGGAGCATTATCAGGCGCACGGAGTACTAGTTCTTGCTTCATTTCGGAAAGAAGCTCCTGAATAGCCATTACAATACTACTTAAGCTCCAACAGGTTAATAGAACTTTGATTGATTGATTTATTAATTGATTATTGAACAGCAAAACAAAAGAATGAATACATGGCTTCTTTTCTACCAAAGAAGTCTCCATGAGTTCGATCTTTGCCTAATGGGACCAAGGTGTAAGACAAATGATCGCATTGATGAAGTTATCAGACGCCGCGCTCTGATTCAGCTTTGTTAGTGGTGAAAGGAACTATTGATAGACCTATCTTTGTTCAATCGCCCAATCTGATAGTCGAGGAAGTTTGAACTAAGATAGCCTCAAACTCATCTCTCCTCATTACAGCGCCAAACCTAATCCGTCAAAGCAGTCCCACGTTAGCGACGATTACAGATTCACCGCTGCAGAATACACGTACCCGTGGCATTTGATCAGCTTCGAAAGTGACGAACTCAGAAGTCTGAGGATATCTAGATCGATCCTACTTGTCCAAGGTTGTTGGACAAGATGAAACCAAGCCTGGGTTGGGCTAAGCTCATCTTCAAGAACAAGCTCTTCAGACAGGGCTAGCAGTCTGTCAAATATGAGTGCGGGCTTATGCGATGGCGAAGCGCATTGATGGCTATTTGAGTTGATGAAAGTGGCAGATGCAAGCAGAGCATGGCCGTTAGGCTTGTCTGGGTGGCGATCTAAGTGGGGGAGACAGGGGTGTTCCAGTCTGTATGTGCATTAGGGGACAGGAAAGATGTAAAGTGAGGAAATACTACTCACGCCAAGATAAATTCCATACCCATGTCAGTCATCTTTTGGTCAAACGGTTTTTTGGCGCATAGCAACTGTGAATCCTTCGATTGAACTAGAGCAGTGCGAGATGGAGAACTGAATAATTGGCCCGGCAGTGGATCGTTTGTTAATCCAACTGGTTGGCCGTGGGAGTCTGTAGAGTTGTTTGCCTTGATAGGGGCGCAGATACTTTCACTAGAGAGGTCGACATATGCATTGGTCCTTTCAAAATCCATATCTGGTTTGGATGCCCATGAACTAATCCCATCTTGGACATTGGCATGGTCTTGAATCGGGGCTATGGGGGGGAGGGGGTCTGGTCTAACGCCCTCAGTTGCGACAAAATCGCAAAATGGGGTTGATAGTATAGATTGATCATGTTTCTTCAAAATCTCCTGGAGCACATCGACCTGGTTGCGAAGGTTCTGAACTTGAATGACCAAATTCACTTCATTTGCGCGTAAACGCAAGACCTCGCTCTCCAGATTCTTAAAGTACTGGTCTTTGCGTAGACGGTGTGTGCTGCGGAACATCAGCATAATTTGGGATTACAAGAAACACTACCATACCGCTGGGCTTTCCGAAGCTGTTCTCGTCGCCTAAAAAGGGTCGAGCTAGTACCGCCTGTGATTGGTAATCAGTAGGCCATTTCAATCATGAAACAATGCTTCACCGTTACGGGGAAACTTGAATTTGATCTCTGTACCTGAATCAGAATCTTGCCGATGGCCGGGAAGAAAGGTAAAAGCTTTCTTCATGCTTGATTCAATAGTTGTGGCAACTCGATCCGGACGATAAATTGCGTGTGGAGATTGAGATTGAATGGCAAGAGAGATGAAAGGCTAGGTAAAAATGGTATCGCTAGAGCTGGCTGGGGACAATCAAGGAGGTAGCCATCGAGTAAGTAAGCCTTGTATCCACCTCGATTAATCATGGGGTTGCGGCATTTATATTAGCGGTAAATTAGTCCCACTTTGGATAGGGATTTAGCATATCATAGCCCAGTTGTGCCCGCAGCTGTGGATTGTTGACTTAAGCAACATTTCCTATTGAAGCTAGCGCAAACCTCTAGCGTCTATTCGGTTGACTTCGAAGCGGACCAACCAGATTTTGGATTGTTGACTATATCATTCTTTCCCTTCTAGGATAGCTTGCAGCTAGTTTTCAATATAGATCATGTTGACTTAATCATTCTTCCTAAATCTATGTAGTTCATACCTTCATACCATGGTGCAGGGTCACCCGGTCGGCGTTAACCCCTCGGAGCGGAGGATGCTGTATAAAGAGTCCGCCTGAGTCGGTGTCAGTAAGATTCATTTCTCTACTAATTTCCTATTGTCGCATAGGCTTCCTTTTCTCGGTCTCTCTGCAAAATGCGTTCTACTTTCTCTCCTTTTTGCCTGTGGATACCATTCCTCGCAGGGTTTACATACGCCAACATAATAAATGCATGCCCCAAAGGCCCTCAAGAATCATCTGGTCCGGGTAAAACCATCTATGTTCAAACCAACGAGCAACAAAACTCGATTGTTTCAATTCCTATCGGACATGATGGGAAGCTCTACGGCGGTATGACCACCACCACGGGTGGCAGGGGAGGTGACAGTATCGACGGGACCACCAACAAGCCCGCTGGTCCAGACGCACTCTCATCGCAGGGCTCGGTGATAGTGACCGACAAGGTATGCATAAAGATATCGCGTGGGAGGTGCAGCTGGGACCTATGGGCTGATTATTTCCACTAGTATCTTTTCGCCGTGAACGCCGGATCCAATACTCTCAGCATGTTCAGAATTGGCGAGACTAATTCCACCCACTTGTATATGGTCGGAAAGCCAGCCATCGTGCCTGGTGAATTTCCCGTTACGGTTGCAGCTTCAGTGAAGCGAGACGTGGTATGCGTCGGATACACGGGCGCTAAGGCTGGTACTTCTTGTGCTTCATTCACGCCCGAGGGGCTCGGTCAAATGAAGCAAGCCGTTGAATTTGACCTTGGCCAGACCACGCCTCCCAAAGGGCCCACAAACACCCTCGCGCAGGTATTCTTCACTGCAAATGATACTCGCTTGATCACCACTGTCAAAGGGGATCCGAATACCAACAAGACCGGTTTCGTCTCTGTTCTACTATTCAAAGATTCACGATCATCCACCTTTGAAAGCCTTGATACCCGAAGCTCACCATCCGGAACTGCTGTGCTATTCGGTGGTGTTAATATTCCCGACACCTCAGATCTGTTCATAACAGACGCATCGTTTGGGGCCACATTCCTCAACCTCAATCTGACAACAGATAAGGTGTCTATTCAGCGCAAGCTAGTCATCGAAGGCCAAAAGGCGACGTGCTGGGCTGCTTATTCGCATGCAAGGGAAAGTGTCTTTGTCACCGATGCCGCAGCCAACCGACTGATTGAAATCAGTGAAGATGGCTCCAAAATCATGTCAACTCTTGACTTGAAGAATGGTGACCCTGGGCTTATTGATATTCAAATTTCTGGTCGCTTTGTTTACGCCCTTTCCCCCGGCAATGGCACTACACCTGCTGCGATCACGGTGGTTGACTCCTTCCAGGGTCGTCAGATTCAGCATTTCATGCTCAACAAGCTAGGCGCGGGGAAACGCTCCCAAGGTATGGCTATATTTGAATAGGTGCAGGTGCATTGTATGGCAGAGAGTATAGCCGTATCCGTAGGACTATGTTGAGCCTTGGCTCAATATAAATCACCTCTTGCTGCTCTAAAGTGCCCTAATTTGTGCTAGAGTGGATCGGAATCTAACCAGTCATTTTGTGCTATTTCAGATCGTGCGAATCTTATTTGAATTATGCCAAACACCAAAACGTTACATTTTTTATTTCACTCTGTAATATGAAATGTCCAAGTTCAGATATCAGGAGCAACATGAATGGTAACGGATGGACAGTCAAAGTAGTAGAGCTGATGGAAGATATAATGTGAAAGCGACAGGTTTGAGGATGATTTTGAAAATTACAGTATCTCAACGATGAGTATGATGATGAATAGGATATTGAGAATGATAGTGAATTTCTGAGAAGGGCAGCAGATCGGGGTGTTGACACGGTGCGAATTGACGGGATAATTGCATTGGCTAAAGCGTAAAGGGTCTTCGACTGCTGCTCCAAGAAGTACGAGGGCACAGGAACCGGGGGCAGAGGTACCTCCAGTGGTGTATGTGGATATAGCGTGTTCCGCCACGACTTCAAAATTCAATGAAGATCCGGAGACTACCCCACGGCTGTAATAGGTAGACGAAAAAGGATTTTAATAGTAGTTACGTATCGCTTAGGGCGGACGCGGCGTGAAGGGGTATATGATTAATTGTATTCTTGACAGCCGATCCCGGCTTTTCCTGGCATCAATGGCAACTTCCAGATTGAGAAAGCAGATACAAGGCTCGAAAGCTCCTCAACAGAGAGACTCATTGGATTCTGCACTTTGCAACTCTCACGGAAGCCCGAGGAAAACGTAGCAGTCAAAAGGGGTAGGATAAGCGCAGCGCAGCCTCAGTCGATGTGGATATCTTGATCATCGGAGTCGAAGAGTAGTGGATCTAGCCCCGTCCGCCACTACTCTCGGCTAACTCAGATTGTGAGCTTCACAGCGTGTGTAGTCCATGTAAATTCCCGTTTAACTACCTCTGCCATAACACAACGTTTAGGTTATGCTCGACGTCTAAGCTTCTTGATCAACGAGATCGGCATCTGGCCATGGGAGTAGACCAAGAGCTGGGGAAAGGTTAGATTCCAAGAGTCGGACCTGGTCACAAGAATAGAGATGTTATTGTCATCTGAAGTTGAATCTTGCTGGACTGAAGCAAGCTCACCAGCTACTAGAGTCTGGTACCACTGTGGGTAAAATTGCTTTAGGGGTGAATGAACCAGGCGAAGGTGCTCCATTCACTTGAAGTTCTATTGCCTCTGTTGAAAAAGGCTTTACAGTGGAGGGTTTTATGTGATCGGGTGGGTACATGGATCTTGTTTGAGCTCTACTAGGAATTAAATTGCCGGGCTGATCGAGCCCAAGTAGGACCTCGAGAAATGCATGTTGATTGCCTGCGTATGTATGCTGCTTTACTTATCAGACGTCTTCAGAGGTTTATTTGGCTTATGAAGAAAATGGTGATTAATTATGAGGCAAGTCTTCCTTTTGTTTGGTTTCAATTGAACTTTCTTCTGTTCAGGTAACTGGTCATCGTGAGGTATTTGCTTCATAGTACGAGAATGTCCAAGGGAGATTAAAATCTGCAATTGTCCACCAGGTGGTGAAGCAATAGTTTTCAATCTATCTTATGGTTTTTGACAATAGATGTTTGTATTAATCAAGATGAGCCAGCGATCACCAGATGAATGAGAAGATGTTCTCTAATATCGCTTATTACGATCTCCAACGTGCCATTACATGCTTGTAATCGACAATAAATTCAATTCAAGTGATGACTGGCTAATGAATATTGGACACAGCTTCAAAAAGCACGTAAGGGTACGAGTGGTGATACTTGTCCCTAGTAGAATTGTAAACCAGAGCTGTAGGGTTTAAACACCGAAGCCCTGGCCAATTCATTCAGAATTCAGAAGGACCAGTATCCTTTGGAGTATAAGCCGATCCCTTGACCTGCTCCACATCAGTTGCACCACACAGCCATCCCACGCGGTCCTTGGTATATAGCTCAACCCTAGGCTTCAATTTCGTCTCATGCAGGGTGAAATCATCCACTGTTCCGGTCCGCAGGATACTGTGTCTCGGGAACACTTCACTAATGCGGTACATAAGCGTGCCACACGTAGAACAGAAACAATTTGTCATTGCCTTCCCCGAGGCAATGGTTTTCGACTGGCTAAATGACGTGAGAGTTTCTTGGCCTCGTAGGTGTCTTAGATGTGTGTGTGCGACAATGAAATTGGTCGCGAACATGGATGCGGTGATCTTTCGGCAGTCCGTGCAATGGCAGATGAATGTATCGATTAGGCCAGGGCCTTGTGTTGGCTGAAAATTGTTCGTGACATTAGCGGGATGTAGTAAAAGGGGTTGCTTGGGAGCACTTACAAAGGCCAGCTGTACTGCGCCGCAGTAACATGTGGCAGTCGCCTGGTCATCTTTTAACCAACCATCGTCGGCGCCCCCGGCAAGAGGTATGTAAGGTTTGGAATTATCAAGAGCAGCAGCCATGATTGTGCTTGTTCATTGAATGTAAAGAGTCCTTCCTGTAAATATAAGTCCTCGTGTTTTCCTTAGTAATTTATTCCGATGAAAGATTACAAACCGGGCTTTCTGGCTCCCATCGGTATCCCACCGGTCTCCCACCGGTCTCCCGCTACTGTCCTTCGTTGGCCACGTATATGCCGATGATGACACAGTTGCACGTGTGATGCAGGCTCTGGTACGTATTGTATGTGGCAATCGTCACGAGGCCCTTCAATGGGCCGCAGATTTCAGATCATTTTCATTTAGCCAACTGAATCTTCAATAGTTGTCAAAAACAGATAATAGCTCATAGTTTCGCACTCCATAGACTCAATACATTATTGTTCATTCGAAAGTTGAGGCCCATCCAACTTCTTTTGGAAAGATCAGAGAGCAGCATAAAAAGGAGAGAAAGCAGGAGCAGAGAACGACAAGACAGTACTTCCGTATATCACTCAGTCATATTGAATCCCGTACATTCTTGATTTCCCTTTGGCTCGAGCAATATGAGATTGCCTCCGTCGTAATACACTCTCCCAGGAGCGCCAAGAATCTCACCTTGGGTAAATGCAGATCTAGCCCCCCGATATCCCTCACAATTGCGCTTGCAAGCTCACTCGTTGACTGCCGATTTCTCGGGTTGTTCAATGTGATGGACCATCTCCACCTTTTCTCCAACTTCCAGCTCCAGTACCCCACACTTCCGTAAAGCCTGCGAGTATTTAGTTACTTGCCACCAGTGCTCAGGTTCTCGGAATAAATTGTCCATCTCCTCGAGTGAGAAGCCTTTCGTTTCGGGGAAAAAGAAAAATATGAGCATTGAAACAGAGAATGCAATCACGGCGTAAACAATGTAATAGCGGTATTTGATGGTGACGAAGGCGACTGGAGTGATCTCAGCAATGACAAAGTTGAAAAGCCAGTGTGTTGCCGTCCCGATGGCCGAAAGATGCATGCGCAGATCCTGCGGAGCAATTTCCGTGCTGTATAGGAAATTGGCCCCAAGGAAGCCAAGAGGGAAGAATGTCATGTAGAAGAAAAGGAAAAAGGTGGCCGCCACGGAGGCTGCATATGTGTAATGGTCCTGCAGAACCCAGACACTCACGGCGAGTGAAGCCATCGACACACCCATCCCCAGGCCAGAGATAACGAATAGCGGCCTTCTTCCAAAACGATCGACCGTAAGGTAAGCCGATACAGCAGCAAAAATTTTCCAAGTGAGCACGCCGGCGTTGAGTAGCGATGCCCTCTGCTCTGGCAAACCCAGGGACGCTTGGAAAATGGTGGTTCCGTAATAGGAGATAGCATTTGCACCAGTCATCTGCGCAGCGAAGTTGATACCGACAGCAAGGCATAGGCGGTAAAAAAGACGTTGACGGTTGTGCTTGAAAAGGTCGGAAAAGCCACGCTCAGAAGTAGAGGCTTCTTGAAGGGCGTTAGAAATAGCGCGTATCTCTTGAGTAATGCCCTCATGGTTGGCATTTTTAGGACCGGCGAGCGTGACCATAGCGGCACGAGCTTCTTCATCTCGACCCCTACTGATTAGCCAACGAGGAGATTCTGGGAACCACCAAGTCGCGAAAATGAGTATGAGAGTAAAGATAATGGGCAGACAGAGAGGTAGACGCCAGGCAACTTCGCTATGCGAGAGGTGGGAGAGGCCATAGTTAGTCCAACCAGCAGCAGCAATCCCTGTCGCGATGAAGATACCGATAATAACAACGTTCTTCCCTCGGCTTCTAGGCTTCGTGCACTCGCTCTGCCACACAGGTACGATGGCGTTAACACCGCCGTTGCCAATACCAGACAGGATGCGGCCGAAAACCAACTGACCAAGTGAAAAGGAAGTTGCCTGGATTAAGAGGCCGACGGTGGCCACAATAGACACCAGTATCAATGATTTGCGACGACCAATACGATTTCCAACCTGCGTAACACCCAGGGCGCCTATAAGGCAGCCAATTGTGTAAATGGCAACGACCGTACCTGCATTAGATTCAAAGTGGTTACTAATGATCTCTTCATAATGACGGTGACTCATGCAAACTAACCCTGAACTTTGGCATTTGTACTCTTGGTAGATCCTTCAGTGTTCGCTGTGTCAAGACCAGGAAAGTACTTGATGAAGGAAGGATACTGTAGAACGCCTCCTATGTTTGACTGGTTGAAGCCGAATAATAGAAAGGCAGGGACAACTATCAAGACAATACGAGCCCTCGCTAGTGCTGGACCTGTGAGGCCGAAAAAGCCCATAGTCATTTTGAGCGCTTATTCCAAAAAAAGTAAATCCTCTTGCACCTTCTGGATGAGATATTGCGGCTTTCAAGGGGTTGGAAGGGATCTGAAAGGTGCTCGTGGGCGCAAAAGACGAGCAAGGTAAGCCCCCTTTATAGCTAGCACCATGGATATGTTTGAGACACATTATACTGGCTATGGCTTGTCAGGCTAGAACTCAAATGTCCTGAGCTTAGTTTGCAACGACCTATACTCCAGATTGCTACCCCGCATTCGATTATCCCCCGAAATATTTAGCAAGAAAGTACCTCTCCATATTCTTCGTAGGTCCGAAGAGGCAAATAAGTTCCCGTTAATTGGTCATCGAGGCGGATATTTACTCGAGGCTCGTGGCGGACATTGGCTCTAATCGCGCAACGAAGCGCCTGAACCTTTTCCCGCTTCCTTCTGCCACATTGGAGAATTTTCGAGATGCCGCGGAGCATACTTCAGCCATAACTAACATTCTTCTGTGGATTTGCGTCTAAATCAATCTAGTCAGACGAAAATCTAAATCACGAAATTGGCCGAGGTCCCAAAATTGGTCCTAGTCTTGATGGTTGCTTGCCCAGCACGTGGTGATCCAAGGAAATGATAGATATATCAAACATGCGCCCTGTCTTTTCGGTAATAAACTCCAGTCACAAAACGACTTCATTTGTTCGCAACTACATCACGGCAATGTCTCCAGCCAAGCCTCTCGTTCTATTCTTCAGCCCCGTCCGACATGCTACATCGAAGTACGAGCAGCTACAGCAAGTGGCCCAGACGGAGGTTGTGACCAGCCAAAGCAGGGATGAATTCTTTTATGACGTTGCGACCAAGTACCAGAACGTTTTCGCAATCTATCGGACATCTGCTAGTGGCTCAGTATGTCTTCCTCTGTTTCAGTTTCATCAGTTGGCCAAAGCTCCAATCGAGTACTTTGCAAATCCGAGCAATAAACTAACGAATGGGTTTGACACAGGTAGCTGGAAAGTTTGATGCTGATCTCATCAATCGTTTGCCCGCTAGCTGCAGATACATCTGCCATAATGGCGCAGGTGCGTACCGATCTGATTAGTACGACGTGAAAGAAATCGTCCCAGAGCTAACAAGTAATTAACCAGGATACGACCCTATTGATACAGCTGCCTGTGCAAAGAGAGGCATCATTGTCACTAACGCGCCTGACCCAGTTACCGATGCCACCGCCGATCTGGCTATCTTCCTCCTTCTAGGGGCTCTGCGACAGCTTAACCCGGCCATTTTTTCATTGCGTGCTGGAACATTCAAGAAAGGCGTCGATTTCGGCCACGATCCTCAACAAAAGTTACTTGGTATTCTGGGTATGGGTCGAATTGGACGCGCAATCAAGGCCCGCTGCGACCCGTTCGGCCTCAAGTCAATTTATCACAATCGCAACCCGCTGTCACCTGAAGAAGCCGCTGGCGCCGAGTATGCTTCCTTCGAGCAACTGATCGCCACGAGCGATATCATCAGTGTCAATGTGCCCTTGACTTCAAAGACAAAGCACCTCATTGGTGCGAAGGAAATTGCCAAGATGAAACCTGGCGTTGTTATCATTAACACGGCTCGTGGCGCTATTATTGACGAGGCTGCCATGGCTGATGCCCTGGAGAGCGGTCATATCGCTGCGGTCGGTCTCGATGTGTATGAGGACGAACCTAAGATCAACGAGAAGCTCCTGAAGCAGGATCGGGCCCTCATGGTTCCCCATGTGGGTACTCACACCACCGAAACACTGGCTAAGATGGAGTCCTGGGCGATGGAGAATGTGCGGCGTGCGATTGTCGGAGAGGCGCTGCTTTCCCCTGTTCCAGAACACCAGCACCTTATTCAATAGATCTACTGGGAAGTTATTCGAAGTTCATAAATACCCCTTCGTTTGGCAACCTTGCTAAATAAGTAAAAGCTCTCCCATCCTAACCAGCCAGGCAGAGCAAATAGTTGTTACAAACGCGAATCTTGATAAGGGGGATCAATGAGGAGGGGACCTTCCCCGGTAGATTAAATGCTCCCTCATTAGATCATGAGCACTGGTGACGGAGACGTGCTTGTTTTAAGAGTATCTTCATTACTGATAATGCAGAAAAAGTTCAATCTGGTTGTCTTTTTTTTTTTTTTCAATGTACGCAGAATGCTATAGGGTGTCTAGCAGGCGCGCTTCCTGGGCATTTCTCTATGAACATGTACACCTAGGAAAGACCTGACACTAAATTCACCGATTCTGTGGCCATGATAATAGACAGTAATACATTTCCCAAATATCTCGGCCAGGGAATTAAAAGCTATTCTCGGTTGTCATTATGGATGCTACCAAGTACAATGGAATCCATGTATTAGATGGGCACCAGCTCCTTCGCTAATTTCGTTCCACATCTGCCGGCAACAGGTAGAACGTAGGGAAGCCGCCGGCGAGTATGGATTTGGCCAGTTGCGGCTGAACTCGTAGGCTGAATTAATAGCCGTGTGTTCCAGCCGCAGGCGAGCCAGGGCTTGCGCCCACCTCATTTGACTGAAAGTCGCGAGTGCGACATAACCGAGCTAGATGGTAGTTTCTTACATTTAAAGGCATATCCCAATAGTCTAGTGGGCCCAACACATAGAACACTTCAAATTCAAGAATTGTTTGAACTCGAAATCCCACATCTTCGTCATGGGTAAAATTGCACTTATCGGTGCCGCAGGCCAAATTGGCACACCTCTCAGCCTCCTTTGCAAGGCGGTGAGTACTTACCCGTCTCAGACGATGAACACTTGTTAATGTAGTTCGGTCTAGAGCGATATATTTGATGAGATATCGCTATATGATATCGTACATGTTCCAGGCATTGCGACTGATCTAATGCACATAGACACTAAGGCCAAGGTCAGCGGCTATCTACCTGACAATGGAGGTCTCAAGAAGGCTCTTGCTGGCGCCGACATTGTTGTTGTGACCGCTGGTATTGCCCGTAAGCCTGGTATGACGAGAGATGGTAAGCAACATAATCGACTGTCCTTGAAATATATACCCTTTCGACCATGTAACTAACAATAGCCTTATAGATCTTTTTAAGGTATCTTGCCCTGTCACTGCGTACTCATCGTGTATTCATGATGAACGTAAATGCGATGGCATACTGATTTCAACCAGACTAATGCTAGCATCATCCGTGACATCTTCTCTGAAGTCGCCTCTACTTGCCCTAATGCGATCTCCTGCGTGGTGACGAACCCCGTGAACTCTACCGTGCCCGTTGCAGCCGAGACTCTGAAGAAGGCTGGTGTTTTTGAACCCAGACGCCTCTTTGGCGTTACGACTCTCGACGTTGTGCGTGCCTCCACATTTGCTGCACACGCCCTCGGTGGAAATATTGAGCCCAAGCAACTTAGGGTCCCAGTAATTGGCGGTCACAGTGGAGCCACCATTCTTCCCCTTTATAGCCAAGCTCAACCTGTTGTCCAGCTCAGCGATGAGCAATTAGCACCTGTCATCAACCGTCAGTTCCCACATCGCAGATCTTATAGCAAAGCCCATGCTGATGGTAATAATAGGTGTGCAATTTGGTGGTGATGAGATCGTGAAGAGTAAGCAAGGAGCTGGCAGCGCTACGACCTGCATGGCATACGCTGGCTTCCGCTTTGTTAAGGCTCTTATGTCGGCCCAGAGCGGTCAATCTGTGACAGAAGAGGCATATGTATATCTCCCAGGCATTCCCGGGGGGCGCGAACTTGCTGCGGAACTTGGTGTGGACTACTTTGCCGTCAAGGTCCAAATAGGCCAAAAAGGTGCCACCAAGGTGCTTCCTATTGGCGATTTGTCTGGGAATGAGAAGAAACTGCTTGAGGCTGCTCTGTGCGAGCTTAAGACGAACATTGCCACAGGTGTTTCTTTTATGAGCGTCTGATATGTGACACGCTAGTTCGATTATCCTTCAATAGACTTGACTGGCTCTCTAGATCAAAAAGGTTCTTATTGAGTGGTTTTATCTGCCTAAGGTACCGTAAACTGTTTTCGAATTCTACTGTATTTTGAATGTGCAGAGAATCTCTGAGCAGGAATCCCTTTGAAGCAAAAGATGTACTGTTTTACCCTGATGGCCAATTTTATTTTCTAAAATGCCCACCCAGAAGATTAGAATGCGACTGTGGCCGTATGCCATTGTATAATGATCTCCTAAGTCAGATCCTGCCAGACAACGTGGAAGTCATGGCGCTCTATTGATAGTTGAACAAGTCCCATGTCGAATTAAACAGAGTAGAGAAGTATACGTGTGGTCCGTTTTGAGGGGAGAGGAGAGAATTGTTATTCGATAACACATCCTAAGGCACCCCCGCCGCCGAATGATATGCAACGAGAGTTAGAGGAGCAAATTAGTATGAATTAGCTTCCCATACGGCAACACTCTGGCCCGATGACTTTAGTACACCATACACGTACGTACATGAATTTAGTAGGCTAGAGGAGGGATGGCGTAAGCAGACATGATCAACAAGCGATTTAAGTCAACTCCGAAAAGCTTTATGGCACATTTTGTCGCACCAGTTCGCGACCTTCTAGCCAGACAGACTAGAATATTCATATCGTTACATTGAATTTGGGACATGATCGTCCGGTAGATGAGAGATGATCCATGCGAAGCAACCGAATCTGATTGATCATGACCGTGGTCTGCACTCATCCATGTAACAGGTAATGTGGTCTGAAATCTGCTAAGTTCTTTGGCTCTCCAGCATTGCCAAGAATATGCATTTTTACCGATTTATGCATTGGAAATACAATTACTGCATAAGACCTAATCGGGTTTAGCACGCGTAGGTAGGGTCCGAACGCTCAACACGGCGTCCCTTTAGTGACGCCCAAATTCAATCTCAACGAAAATTGGTCTAAGACATCGTGGTAGCCGCCAAATAATGCTCCAAATCGCTTGACGACCAAACTTTGAGCATGACAAGCATTAAACAATCCCTGGCGTATCCGCAATGCGGAAAATATACTTCGTTGCGCTTGCTTTTCCGGCTTTCAAATCTCTTAACGCATCTTCAACACCTTCCAGGCCGCGCGGCCTAACTTCGAAAGGATGACCCGAGAAACTGCAATTGTTCAACGCTCTTGTAAAATACCGGGAGAAAATGAAACCCAGTTCCTCGCTGTTCTCAAACTCAGGTTGTTTGTGCACTGACCCCACCGAAGTGATCGATTTGTTCGCAGGTGAGACGTCTAGGTCGTTAGGCAGCGTGAAATCAATCTGTCCACCCGGAGTGACCGATTGCTTTAAGACCTCTGCGCTTTGCGGAATGATAACAGCATCGAGTGCATGCTCCACATTAGTGTGGCCGGCTCGTTCAAGACTGGCTCTGATCTTCTTGACCGTCGTCTCTACACCTTCGCGATAGTCGATCACGACATCTCCTTTGGTTGGATCGAGCAAGGCCCCAACATACTGCGACCCTTTCCCTGCAATAGCGATGATAGGGTGGATATTGCTGTTGCATGCCAGTTTAATAGCGAAAGAGCCGACTGCCGTGCTTGCACCATAAACGATGAATGGGGTAGGTTCCGCTGCAGGTGCCCATGGGGGGGGGAAGCGATGGTGCGCGTATAAGGAAACAGCAGCAGTCAAGGCAGCGAGAGGGATTGTGGCGGCTTCTGTTAATCTTGATTAGATTCGGACGGACCCAAGAATATTGGTCTTAAACGCACCTTCGAATGAAGTGTGGTTTGGTAAATGGAAAGTTGTATGACTCCATGCAATTGCGTACTCTGCATAAGAGCCACCAGGTGCACACATTTCGTGAAAGGCTGCAACGCGATCACCCGGCTTTACAAATTGTGAGCTTGCGCAATATAAGCAGAAGTAGATGACTTACTTTGAATTCAACCACGTTGGATCCAACTTTCTCAACTACTCCAGCAATATCATCTCCCTGGTTCAGCCCCTTCTTCGCCTTACGCATCATCTCGAAATTGCTATCCCCAGAAGCTGCAATATCTGGAACTTTCCAGTCCTTTGGATTAGACCCAGACACGACCACTTTGATGAGCACTTGGTCATCGTTCGGCTCAGGGATTGGACTATCCACGAACTTCACAGTCGGCCCTGCCAAATTGATGACCTCTTTCATGTCTCTTTCTCTCTTTCTAGTTCCTGTAAAGCGGAAAATTTAAGGAAGTCGGAGGACAAGGACAAATGAAAGAATAGAAATGCAGACTGATCTATCTCTCAAGCTCAGATTGGTGGTATATAAATGATGCCTTGATTATAAATCGACATCCTGTCATGCTCTTGACTGGCTAGTTAAATAGGTGCCACCTTATCCTCGCAATACCTTGATTACGCCAATTCATAATTAAGTGGAGCACTGGCTGTGGGACACCGGTGGGATACCGATGGGGGGCCGGTGTGAGCACGTAGACATCGCAATTTGGGGAGTCGCGATTCTTCCGCTTCGATTCGAGTGGGAACGAGTCTGTAAACCCAGGGAGGTATATACCCACTGTCCCATTTTATTAGTGATTGTTAGCCATCGAGTTTTTGACCTCTAGTTGCATCATCATTAGAAATTTCTGACTGAGCGGTGTGTCGGTGGTGGGAGACCTGGTGGGAGCTAGCTCGGAGACTTGCTATTTCTATCGGGAGTAATTAATGTAAGACAAAGAACGAGTTGTTACGAAGTTACAGTGGGTATCCTGACCTTTCACAAAATCATAGGACATCTCACGGTACTTTTCTATACTTCACAATCTCAGGTTCTGGTAGCTTCAGCCGCAAACAAGGCCAAATCTAATCTGTACGTTGATCTCTAGGCCTCGCAATAGTTCGATCCGCTTCAAAGGTCGAGCCCCCAAGAGCGCATAAAGGTGTATAAAGGGGGGTCTATTATTTATTTTGTCTCGCAATGAGGATAACCTATAATTTCCATGGTTAGGAAATTCCTTGGTGCCTTACATTTGCTTCATCGTGCTACGTCTTAAAGGCGACTATAGCTTTCTTTAATATTTATTGTTCATCTGAAGACACCATCTACCTCTATGTATACCTGACCGTCCTGCGACTCTCCCTACTATTTCTAGTTCCTGTTTCTCCCCAGGGCTTATTCAACCCATGGTACGTCAGTTAGTGGCTGGGCACCTTGGCCCGATATACTTTCTACTGATAAAAGACAATTGGGTTTACCAAGGGCAGATAGTGAATCAAATACTCAGCCCTAGGGATCGGGGCTAGAGATTGGGGCCAGAGATCGGAGGCTCTGCTCGGTTCGGAATCACCGACCTTGTTGCATACCCCTTGGTACCCGCTGTCTGATTTTGGGTGCGAATACCTAACCACAAGGGTAGGACTTGGCATCGATTACTGAGGGATCTACATCGGCGATGATTCTGTTTCTACGATTTGTCTACTCCTGCCAATGGAGCCGACTGGAGTGTACAACAGAGTATCGAAGTAGCTATATGGTAAGAACCACTAGTACTTCACACATGATGCTCGTACATGTTTCAGCCTTCATTGGACTCAATCTAGTCGTAAGTTCCGTCATCAAAACATGTGCATCTCACGGCCGGCATGGAACATGGCTGGCAACAGCTTCCGGTTGCGGTCAAGGTCTCGCACTGGTGTGCGCAGAGACACCGGCACGCGCTTCAGAGCACCCTTCTCAATCCGTCCCTCGAGATGGTTAGCCCAGAGCTCGGCACCCAAGCCTCCAAGACCCTGTCCAGTCATCTTGCCCAAGTTGACAACCTTGTCCAGAGAGACGTTTTGCACAATCTCCCATGCGGTCTCCAAATCGCCCTGGAAGCCTGGCTTGCCAGGTCCCTGGGAGGGGTTCTCCACCTTCGACAATTCATCCATCTGGTGACCAGCAGCTTGCCACAGCTTCTGGCGGTTGAGATACATGTCGAGGGTATCGCAGGTGCGCGCCTTCTTCTCCATGGTGAATTGGTGCCAGTACTCTGTCAGACCCTGCTCAGGTGCAGCATCCTCAAAGCTAAAAGCATCGGTGGGGATTCTCCGTCCGTACAAATCATTTCCAGCACCAAGTTTCAGTAGGCAGAGGAACCATTTAGCTCCCTTGACACCCGAGAAGCGGGCCAGCACCCATTCTCCAGCGATGCCGTCGAGGTTCTGCTTTTGTACGAAGTTGATCATGCGGCCGACCTTGACCTGCTCGGGGGTCTTTTCCAAGTTGAGTCCGCTCAGAATGCCCTGCTCCTTTGGTGGTTCTTTCTCAGTGATATCCTTGGAAGGCTCCTCGGGCTTAAGGGAAGTCTCAATGACCTCCGACAAATCAAGCTGCTGCGCCAACACGTCTCGCTCACAAGAGAACGCGACCAGTGTCATCGAGAGACCGGTACTGATGATGCACCATCCGTCGATCTTCTGGCCTCTGACTGCAGTACGGATTCGGGAACGCAGCACATCAGGCTCAACCATCTTGACGATGATCCTTTGGATATCGAAGATACCCCGGATACCACCACTGCTCACCGTGATTGGGTTGGGACAGACCATTCTTTGGTCCTCTTGCTGCTTGAGCTGAGTGTTGCTATCCTTGCTGTTCGCATCCTCAGTTGTGGCAACCTGCTTGTCCTGTGGCTTGTCCAGTGGCTTGTCCTTGGCAGATTCGGCTTGGCCCTTCGCAGGGCCACTAAGAGCACTGATAACCTTTTCAATATCCGATTTCAAATCAGCGTATGGGTCTTGTCTTTCCTCCGCCGCGGTCGTGGGCGTGGCAGGTGTGGCAGGTGTTGCCGGCTCGCTCGGTTGGGCCTTTTCAGTTGGCTGGGAGCCACCCTTCTTCCATCCAAAGGACATCTTAGGAACTTCAAACTTGGGTATTTCCATCTTGGGTGCTTCGAACTTCAAATTCTTGGAGAACGAGTCGACACGTTCCATAGTGTTGTTCAATCTGCCAGCAAGAGACTGATTCTTGATTTCCTCGTCCGCTTCTTCGGGAGTAAAGTCGTGGATCTTTTGAACGATCGACTCCAACTCTCCAATACGGTCTTTCAGTATGTCGAAATTGGTTTCCTTGATTTTAGTGGCCAGATCACCGAGTTGTTGAAATACTGAGCATTGCTCTGGCAGCTTCTTACTCAGCGCAAGCATCTCAGCCAGAAGCGTATTCACATGGCTTGCGGTCTCGCTCTGGCGCACTCGCTGGTCTCGGAAAAGTTCCAGAATTCGCCTACTAGTCTGTGCTTTTGACTTGACATTTGGGTTGTTCACGGGATCGACAAAGGCGTCAATGCTCGCCGGATACAGCGATCGTCCGTGGAGAGGGCTACCACGGTGTTTTCCGGACCAGTTAAAGACCGAAACATCGTTGTATGCGATCACGACCTCATCTAACAGCCTGGCCAGGGCTTTAGGAAGACCCTCTGCTGGGAACGCAGGGAATCTAACGCCGAGAATACCCATCAGAGAGTACGCTTGATCCGTGGCAACAGTGGTGACACGGTCCGATGCTGTGACAAGGGAGGTGCTTGCGGAGGAGTTTCCGAGACCATCACCAACAACCCAATTTGTCATGTTCTCGATCTTGCTGAACTTGGCAATAGCCTTTCGGTCGTCGAGAATCGTTTGGTCGGTGAGATTTATCAATGTGGCCAGCAAGTAATTGAAAAGGGAAATCTTTTCACTGAGATGGGGTTCATCTGTTTCAGCGAGTTCAGACTCGGCTTTTCCAGCAATGTCAGGCTTATATCGGAGGCCGGACAGAGAGGCATCGTTAGCAATGCTCTTCTTATCCAAGAGGTTATCCAATTTTATAGGCAGCTGTCTGCAGGCGTTGAGAACTGCTTTTCCAATTTGAGATTCGGCCAACTTCTCTTGCAAACCTCTTGGTGCCACGAAGCCCAGGGATTGAAGCATGAGGGTGAGCTCCTGCTCCTGAGACATTCCAGGCTGGATGAGCTCCGGTGAAAGGAGTTCTTTCAGCGTAGCAATCTGCTCCGAAGGAGCTGTGTTGAACCTCTTGACATAGGGATGACGCAGATAGCGTTTGACAAAGGGACGAAGGAAGTACAAGGGACCAAGCACCTCGACCGGTCGGACCAAGTTCTGCCAGTGCGAATTGACGTAGTAGGTCACCTTGCTCAGCACGAGCTCTTGCAAGGTCCATCCACGTGTTGCCCACTCCACCTGATATTTCTTCTTTTCGGCTTCATCGGCACCGGCACCAATCTGATCAAAACTGGTCATGTTCAATGGCACCGGAATATAGGAAGGGTCCTTCCAGTGCTTCCACTCTTCAATCCAAGAAGATTCATCCCGTGGAGTATCAACATGGACCAGACAGAGATCGGCATTCTCATACCAGTCTCCCATCAAGGCCAGGGACTCGGTTAACTCGTAGCTATCCCCCTTGTTAATACAGCACGTATCAAGCCACACATAGCGCTTTCCTCCTATAGGGAAGTGCGCATTAAACAGCTTCTTGGCCTGTGCGATAGACTCCAAGATCTTCCGCGAGGACCTGATGTGTTGCAACGCGACAAGTAGTGCCTCAATTCCATAACACAACTCGCGATTCTGGTCGAAGAATTTGATCGTGCTATCCTGATCCTCTCTGGATTTCGCATCCGCTTTGTGTTTTGTTTCCGCCGATGTGCGACTGTCCAGTGCTTCTTTCTTCAGCGTTTTGATTGCCTCTTGTACTTTTTGCATTTCCGGATTCTCTGTCGAGACATCTGACTTCTCAGAGGGTTTCTTATCAGAGAGATTGGTTATGTCATTCCAAAGACCTTCATAATATTCTGCCTCTCTTTCTGCGCTCGAATAGCTGGCAGTAGCATCGTGAAGTTTCTTCTGTGAGCTTCCAAGGGCCCATTCAGCTCCATTGGCGTCTGTATACCACTGAAGAAGGGTTGCGATATCCTCTGGGCGTTTTCCATCGGATCTCTCACGGACATGAGGAAGGGCAGAATTGATCTTGTGTTCCAGGTCCTTGATATCTTGTTTGCATTTGTTGACAACCCTGCTTACATCGTTCGAGGGTTCCTCGGACTCTTTGTTGGCAGATCCATTCTTGGGCTCAAACTTCTTGGCCTCGCTAAAGTATCCGTAGGTGACTTCAGAGCCTTTCCAGCTGTGAGACACGATGCAGTACTGGTCGTGCAAGCCGAGGTTGTATGTAGTGACCATGTTCATGGTATCAACATCAATCATGCGAGCAGGCGTCTTCAGGTCTTCGTCGGTCTTAGCCAGCCAGTCATCTGGCACCCGACGATCATCGTGAGGTGTGATGTGTTCATCGTCCACAAACTTGGGCTTGACGGTTGGAACGAGGAAGTGGTTCAGGACCCGACGCAGCTTGTGCTTCTGCTCTGGGTTAAGCGCAACATCCCTAAACCGGCCGGAACGATCACCAATAAAGTTGGCAAAGTCATATGCCTCTTTGAGGGCGGAATTGGAGACGACGGAGTCCGCAAGAACTGATTTGATTGTTCCGAGCGAATTCATTGTCTCATGGGACTTGACAATTTGGATGGTAAATGCAGTGGTTTGTAGTCTCTATACCAAGCCGGGGGGTAAAGATATACACGAGCCGATGGACCCGATAATAAACGAGGTGGACTGTTCCGCATGAGACAAGAACTTGCTTCACATCCCAGCTGAACCTCCTTTACGGTGACGGGACCTATCATCTTGCAGCCGAGGACTCCACTCGGGAGACCCATGAGGCGGGAGGGGGATGAGAGCTGTTGATTGGAGTGAAAGGGCAAATACCACGACCACGTCAGCGCACAGGGACATGGGATGTGGTTTTCGAGCAGTGGACCCTCACAATCCACCCCAATCTGCAGCTCCATGACACTTTGATCCACTCTGTTTGTGGCCCCAGTGCGTCTTCACAGCACCCTCGTTAAATTATTATTTTGAAGCACTTGGTCTTCAACATACTATCATATTAGACCCTTTAAAGAACCTTTGATCCAAGCTTTGCCTACAAGAGCCGATCTACAAAATGGCATCCTACCACCGTGTTCTCGAGACCTTTGGAAGAACTATTAATGATAATACCTTGGAGTGCGACTGGTGTGTACAATTTTTAAGCTATTTACCACCATAGCCACTTCAGAGCTTTGTTGGCTAACATCGACAGTGATATTCATCCATGGGAACTCGCCATTAACGGGGAGCAATGGGCTGGCAAAATTCGGCTGATTGGCTATGTGGATGTGTTTTTCCTCATCGCCTACTCTGCCAATGCTCGATTTGAGCATGGAATTATCGTTTATAGTATGTTATCTTGGAGTTCGACTATGTTAACAACGAGCTAACGGCTGTTTAGAGGACAAACTGGCTTTGGAGGAGCTCACAGGCATTACCTCCAAACCGAGCCAGGCAAACACTCAGGGTGATAATTTAGCAGACCATCAGGAACCCGAAGAAAGTCAGTTTTCCAAGGATAAACAGTGCAAGTATAAGATGCTCACAACCAGCAGATCTTCAAGACATTGAGGAAGCCGGGGATGCTGAGGATCCAAACGCGAAGGCAGACCAGGACGAAAAGTCCAAGTCGACCGACGAGCAACCCAAGGACAATCAGAACGAGGAGATCGTGGCTCCCGAGTTCCGCAAAACGAGCACCCTCTCGATCAAGAGCCTGGGTCACCCGATCGGACTGCGGGCCTCGTATCCCAAGTCATGGATCCGCAGCTACAAGGTGGAGATCACCAAGCCCGCCAGTTGGGGGTTGAGCAGTGAGTGGCACCCCGCTTTCACATCACATTTGAAGCATCGAACTGACCAGGATGGCAGAGCGCATCATGCGGGGGTTGAAGCCACACAGTACTTACGATCTGATGAGCGACGTAATTCGCTGCGGCATCATCTCGCAAGGTCAGTTGGCGGGTCATATCATGGGTATCCTCCTTGCCGGTACCCAGCTAGACGACACGGCCAAAAAATACCTCAATGGGTTGACGTCAGGCAACGACGCTGGTCGGCAGGCATTGTCGAATGAGAAGATCTAGTTTTGGAAGTTGGGGGGTTACCCGTGTCGGTATAGCTCAGCGAAATAGTTCATCGCTTAGGAGAATGAGATCGTCGCAACAGCCTGTGCGAACCAGACCAGAGAATGATTTTCACACGACCAAGGGGCATCATCACAGTGGGTCTCAGAAGACGCTAGAGATCTGTATCTGTCTCAATCTCGCGGTGATCAACATGCTTGGGCGAGACGGCAGATCACATAGACAACGTACTCAGAAACTCAAATCAGCAGTTATCAGGAAGTTTGCGTTCCCCCCGCGCGTGGTCCACCTATCAATGCTGTTGCAGGGTGTCATTGGCTATTATTTTCAACTGTGATGGACTCATGGAGAGGGAGAGTACTTCCTTCCGTCTCCCTTGCAATTTTCCGACACTTTGGGTCTGTTCGGTGGCTGGCTTAACTGTGGATCTAAGCCGACTGCAACATCTCCACCCACGCCACTCCTACGCTGAATGGAAAAAGTGCTAAGATTCGGTTGCGATATTTTTTCATCGTTGGTCGGTGAATCTGTGTCAACAACGAATGACGGGTGGCGCACAAACGGGGACGCCATCGGGGTGGGCCGCGGACCGTCTGGTCGGGTTGTTTACTCCGCTCCCAATCACAACTTTGAGTAATCTGTCATGCAGATATTCCCTGTCTGTGCGGGCTTGCTGGCTTGGACTACCGCTATTGGATCCCATTGACCCCACTGAGGAGCGGAGCTGAGGGCAACGAACTATGCATCATCCCGTCCGCGCTGAAAAAAACTCTCGGGAATATGCGGTCTCTTCCATCTCTAATGTCGATCACCTAATGGACCCAATCACCACCCCGACGCGGAACAAATCTGCTTCCTAGGAGTCCCCGATGGAGATGCCCCATTGTATATCTCCACTTGGTCTCAAACTGTGGTTGATTTTTCTGGCAATATTCAGATGGCCGGCTGCCACCTCGTTGCCTCTTTTTGCTTTTGTTGACTCGGACCTGGGCGTGTACTTTCGATAAATCTGCAGGCCATGTGGATCCTGGCCTGCAGATTTCCTCGGAACCTGTCCATGGCATTCGGGGGTAGTTTTTAGGTTTCCAATGTTTATTTTTCTTTTCTTCTTCTCCTACCTTGCTGTGTTTCTCATTCTCCAAGGTCCCGGATATTTCCCTCAAAGAGCACATCATGCCCTGGTTTCCACTGAACGTCGACGATGGCTCGGTGTCATGGAGCTTCGACATCGTCGGTTTGCTGGCGGTCGTCGGAGGATCCGCCATTGGAAAGTATGCGCAGGCTATCACCGCATCGCCCTTTGGCAGCATCCCTCGTCTCCTACCAGCCCCCGAGACGATGCTGGACACCGACCGGCCAGCGCGATTGCCCGCCATCAAGGATGTGACCGTCGTTGGCGTTTACTCCGGCAATCAATTCAGCGAACTCAACTTCTTCGCTGATGTGATTCATAAAATCAACGAACTAAAGCCATATCAGTTTCGATCCTTCAAAATCACCCACAAGAAGGACGACCCCGAGCACGCCAAGAAGAACCAGGTCTTCGATGAAGAGGGTAATGAAAAAGCCATTATCCCGCTGCATCGGTTCTGCCCGCTGAACTTGGTGACCTTGGTCTCAATTCTGATGACAATTGCGCTATTCGTCTGGGCCGGTGTCCAGCATGAGGCGGTCGCTTTTCTTGGCCTGGGGACCATGTCATTATCTACCAGCATGGCTTGTATGTCCGCGCAGTGGCGACCGAGACTCTCGGTCCGCAGTGTCAAGGGCGAGGTGCCCCCCGGAGATATTGTGATCCGCACACGAGCTGGAGCTTTTGTTTCTGTCAAATGCTCCGAGGAGGTCGCACGCGAGCTTTACGCGGGTACCGAAGTCTGCGACTATGTCTTCGAGGGACGGGTGCACCAATGTCTTCTCGGTGCCAGCACGGTTCTTCTCATGGCTGCCATCATCTTTTTCAGTAACTGCAGCTGGAAACTTCAGATCGCCGTCGGACTGGCCTATATCATCCTCAACCTCGCCTACTGGGCCATGGCGCTGCTGACGGACCCGGCAGATATGTGGAACATGGCGTCTCGGTATAATGTGGAGGAACTTCCTGGAGCCGACAGGAAGAACTACACCCTGGTTCTCTGGGATGCCATTCGAACAACAGGGAAGATTGGCTGGGTCAAAAAGACGGGAATGGCACCGTCGACGAAGAACTGGGATGGATGGTTGCAGGAGGCGAAGGATAACAGCAACAATCCGGACTGGGATTCTGAGGCAGCACGAAACAAATGGATGAGCATGAAGTTCGGATCCACGGAGAAAAAGACTGAGGTTGAGTGAGGATGAACTGTAGGAATGACGATGGGTTCGTGGGAGCAGAATGAGGTTAAATGCCATCTAATTAATACTTCATAAAGATACATGTATCTGCACTTCATTCAACTTGAAATAGTTTTAACTAATTGGATAATTTTTTTTGTGTCGCTTCGAATCGAATCGCTACCCTGTACCCGCCAAGTTTGCAATATTTTTGTCCATTAGTTTAGCCCTTGTGTCAGCAATCATTTCGTGCCTTTTTACGCTTCCCATCACACTCAACCCCATATTCCAGTGTCTTGCCCGGGTGTCTGATTACGACATCCATGGATCAAGCACATAGACCTGGGCATCCCCGGCCTCACATCCTGATCTTCTGAAGCTTTCGCCCAATAGAATGTTTCATTTGGGTGCTTTGTTTGCTTTCATCCAGGATTCTCGGTAGTGGCGATGAACAATCATCTGTATGTGAATTTGCATGCACGCATACCCAGCCGGTGCCTAAACTTTTGGCGTTCAGGGCGGAGCACCGAGTCTCACGTTATGTGGCTACAGCGATGTAGGGTATTGAACCCCGACCGGGTAGGCTTGGAGCGATCCAAAATCAATCATTTCTACAATATACAGCGCGTTATATCCCCTGTTCTCTGTTTACCTATACTCTGTACGGGATCTTGGTGTCGGCGGAATCTGTCGAGGTATCGGGCAAAGGTGTTTCCATCACTGCCGTCGTTGTCTCATCGGTCCACAAACGATCGCTGTGTGCTGTATCAAACGCAGTTGCGGTCTTTTTCGGGGGGTTGGTGCTTCGGTTGAAAGGAAGGGTTACTGCTGCTGTGCGCTAATCTAGATAGAGGCGCCGATGGTAAGGTTTCGGTTTGTGCTCGTAGGGCTTCACTTCTTCATAGAGCTTCCCAGTCTGTTCCTGAAGAACATTCTGGTTGTATTTGGTCTCCTAGAGCTCGTTATGAGTGGGTTCGATGGCCGCGGTTTAATGGCGGATAATGTTTTTTAGGGTCCTGATGAGTTTCCACACCTCCTTTGTGGTGACTCTGACCTAAGGTCTCCAATGATGCGAAGGCATCGCCGCTGTGTGTGCGCTTTCGGCTTTTTGTAGGCGATCCGGGCGATCCGATAGACACTCTGGGCTGGAAATCTTCCACTGAGAAGCTGAGGGTGGTTTCTTGAGTGTTTGTTGGGAGGGCGTCCGGGCCCTCCCGTAGGTGGATCCGTCATCGGTCCGGGGTTAGCTCCCGCTCGGCATACAACCACAACTAATATACATTGAAGGTAATATCAACCATAATGTAGGATGGATCGGTTTATCCGATAGTCACCCCTTTCATCTCTGAGTACAGGTCCTAACTGGTATATGATGGATTGAAGTCAGTTTCATCACTCACACACATGGATTCTTTCCCGAACCCTCTTTAATAAACCTATACCTATTACGGTTACTCTGCCCCGGCCCCTTGTCCTCGGCAGTATGTTACTGAAAGATGCGCGCGTCGATATATCATCTTCATCCGATTCTGCAGCTCTTTCTGATTCCTTTCCCGAGAAGATCGGCTATCTTTCTTCCCGTTTGAGGTATCTTTTGTTTGACTCAACATCTCTGTCTCTGTATTGTAAGCATCATGTAGGGCCCACTGCAAGATGAACTTGACGGTTATGGTATCTTCATGATGCGCTCAGAAAACTGCACATGGCGCATTCCTGGGGATTGAGATGTCCTCCTTGGAAGAGTCATGGAACCCTTGTAAGCTTCGGTATTTCAAAGCTGCCCGTACAGTCCTTTTGGTTTTTGTTTGAAGCAATGTACCTCCCCTCGCAATCGATTTGCAGGCTACAGCAACTGCGTAAATACATGCTTGTTTGATCCTGAACTGAGAACTTGAGCCTCACTTGGTAAGGTCTGTGATTGCTTCCACTTTAACATGTTAAAAGGCTGGGGTACTCCACTGCCCGGGTTGTTGTGTCTCTCCATAGAGACGCGATGGTAGGTATTGTTGTGCCGGCGTTGGCAATCGAACCCAATACCTGCAAATTGAAGGGTAATATTCGAAATCAATTTTAAGTCTACCTCCTGCGACCTAGTTCCCGAACCCTAACTCGGGACACACTATTTTACATTGGTATAGCCGTCGATCGCCGATTTCCAAAAGTAGACAATGTATTTTACATGAAAATCACATATATATTCATGTCACGACATTCATCTTATTGTGCTGCGCGATTTCACTAGATTAATCACCACTCCTAACCAGTATTTAGCCGCTGTCTTGGTCCGACAATTACTAATAGTAGCTCTAAGTCACTATTGCTTGAAAGGAGAATATACGTGGTTTGTTCCAAAATAGGTGCACTTCAACATTCCTACTTTCCCGGGCCGAGAAAATGAAGGTAGGTAACTCTCGATCACGCCATACGTGCTCGAATCCGCATCCAAATCAATTAAAAACAGGGTTGAAGAGGCATTTCAGTAGCAAAATTTTTTTCCAACAATTTCCTCGCTCAGAGCCCACAACTTATCCGCATTGGATGCGTCAGAGGCGAATTCCAAAACCTGTCGTGGATTGCAGTCATCTAGAAATGACCCTGATTTATCTGCGTGAACTTGTAAGCGCATTTTCTACCTTTTCAAAGATAAGATTTATATAGTTACCATCAAGAGCGGGGTCCAAAGCTGCAGCAAGGGTGGTTGCGCAGCCCTGCTCAATGTTCTTTTCCTTTGGCATCTCCATGTTCTTGCTTTCAAACATAGGTTCCACGATGGGCCACGCTGCTGAATCTACTCCGGACGACAGACCCGTTGTCTGTATGACACCAGGGTGCAATGAATATGACCTTATTCCCTTTTTCTCCAGTTTGCTGGCCAGAGCAACGGCAAACAAAATATTTGCTGTCTTGGACTGTCCGTAAGCTGTCCAAGCGTTGTAGGTCTTGCCGTTCGAGAAGTTGTAATTGTCGAACATAACTGGGCTGAACTCGTACATAGCACTGGATATATTCACGACACGAGCACCGCCGCCAGAAGCTTCAAGTTTCGGAACAAGGAGGTTGGTGAGCAGGAAATGACCAATGTGATTGGCACCTAGATGGCTTTCCACGTTTTCAGCAGTCAAAGAAAACCTAGCACCCATAATGCCTGCGTTATTAATGAGGACATCCACCTTGGAAATAGACGATTTGATCTCCGCCGCGGCAGCTCGCACTGATGCGCAGGACATGAGGTCAATTTTGACGAATCTTACAACGGTAGAGGGGCTGGTTTCTCTGATCTCCTTCATGACTTGGGAGGATTTGTCTTCGGATCGCCCGAGAAGAACAATCTCAGCAGGATTGGCAGCAGCCAGGAGAAGGGCTGTGTGGCTCCCTAGCCCTCCATAGCTCGCTCCAGTGATCACAACTAATGAATCATCAGCCAAATTGAGTTGACCAAAAGCTCGTTGCCGTTATAGAAGGAGTCCATATATTCGCGGGAAATAATACTCACATGTCTTCCCAGAGACTCTTTCTGAGAACGCAGCGACTACTTCAGACCCAGTGGTCGAGGAATCGAAAGCGACCATTCTCAAGAGCGCTATTATAGCACAGTCAAGGCAAATTTGAAACCTATCAGATATGCGTAATTAATACGAGGTGTCGAAAGCCCTGACCTGCCCCCGCGAGTCATATATATGTGTTCTGCTCCTTCGAAGTCGCTTAATAATGGTTATGACACAATCCAGCGATAGCTCTAAAAGTAACCACTGCATTCTTCGGATCACTAATCTATCCGGGTTAATTATTCATAACCAGCAAATCTACGGACGAGCAGAGTGTCGGTGGTGGAATACCGATGGGAGGCCGGTGGGAGCCGGATCGCAAGCTCGTAATCTCCCATCGAAGTAAATTACTGAGGCAAAGCACGATCACCCATAAAGTTACAAGAATTAATGTGGCGATTGAAAGAGATTGCCAAAAAACACCTCCTCCTAGTCCCAAGGTCACGTGCAGTTCCCGATACCCTGGCACACCCCAGGCCTCGAGCAAGAGATTATTTCCACCTGCTAGACGGGCTTGCAAGCAGAACGTTACGGGAGTTACCCTCCATTCCAAGCCCTCGGGCCCTGTCGGGCCACGTGAATCAGATAATCCCTAGTCGATTCTCCTACTCTCCTGAACCTCATCCCGATTTACAGAATAGTAATCGCTTTCCGCAACTACAGGCTACGTGAATATTCCGTAGAACCTACACAGCCCCGCAACTTTCAACCGTCCCACGATATCTTTTAATGTGTCTAAATCAGGAACCCAACACCCGCCGTACAAGTGAGGAGGCAGGTTCAAGACGTGCAAGCGTATGTACATCGTCGGAGGTCCTAAATGTCTTCTGCAGCCCCAGTGCATGTCGGCGCGCTGTCGGAAGAAAGCGGGCCATGGAAAGAATACACCACAAGCTTGCGAGGAGTTACGTCGGGGATGGGCAAAGGCATGTTGGCTTACTGTGCTACGAAGCATCTAAAATGCTTTGAAGCAATGATGTTTCTGATACGTATTTATTTTTTAGTGCAATTAAAAACTCGGCCATTTTGCCACGATATCTCGATAGAGGCATCCGCTATCAGTATTCCACTGCTGAAGTTGGAAGTCAGCCAGTCCCTATACGCCGACTAAACCTGCGTACACAAGCTAGAAAATACCAAACCTATATCTAGCCTCAAAAAGCCTCTTACCAGTTTGCAATCGAAAGCCAACAGAGAAGGGAGAAGCATCGTAAACTAGTCTAGTTAAAGCCTATAATAGTAATCTTTTCCTATAAAGCAACTATAGCACACAATGGTAATTTAGCAAAAGTTTGTTCCAGCACAGCTCAACACTATAGGGCTTAACTCATGTCTGTCGAGTGGCAGGCCGCTCCATAGACTGTTCCACGAGTCTGGAAAGAATTGCAGCACGGCTTTCAGCTTCCTCAACAGTGAACTTATCTTTGAACACAGAATCCATCTGCTCCAGAGTACGACCGGCGGTCTCAGGGACAAGGAAATATACCCATATCCCAGATAGAGCGCTGAAGCAGCAAAAGAAGACATAAGTACCAAAACCAATGTTCTGGAGCATTGGAGGTGTAATCAACCCCTAAAACGAATTAACAAACTGGCCGAGACTTTCAGTATACTAACGGTACTCACAATTATGAAGTTGTTGCCCCAATTAGACATGGTGCCAAAAGCGCATCCTTTGGCACGAAGCGATGAAGGAAAGATTTCCGCAGGCATTGCCCACGGGATAGGACCCCAGGTGGCTCCGAACGACAACATAAAGAAGAGAATCAAGGCCGCACTGGCCCAGCCAGCGTCAGTATGTTCAGTCCATTTTCCATTGTATTTTCCGACTAGAATGGAAATGATAAAATGCGCCAGGAACATGCACACTGCGCCACCCAAAAGAAGCTTGCGGCGGCCGAAGCGGTCCATGCCCCAAAGAGACCAGACACAGGCGACAACTTGGCAAATGTTCATCACACCTGACATGGTCAGTTGCATCTCGTAGTCTAGGCCCATTGTTTCGAACAAGGTCGGCGAGTAATACTAGACACACCAAACGTTAGAAGGCTTTCAAGTAGCTTCACGCAACCGGGTATAGACTCACAATGAGAGCATTAATACCAACAAACTGTTGGAAGAACATCAGGCCCACAGCTACCTGAGTGCGTTTATAGATGGGCATTTTCCAACAATCAGCATACAGCGCCAATTGTAGCTTGATGGTATTCCACAACCCAGGTCTAGTCAGTTTGGGGTGTTTCTTTTCTGATGCCTCCTTGCAAAATGTGCATTCAGCTCGAATTTCGCACCATTCCTGCAGAACTCGCTCGTCGCTGGTGGGTAGTTCACGAATTTTAGCAAGTACCCTAAGAGCTTCTTCATCTCGACCACGTTGGCACAGCCACCTAGGAGAATAAGGCAACATGAAGACACCGGCGATCATGAAGAGAGCCGGGATCATCTGGATCAGGAATGGAAGACGCCATGACCAGTGACTTGGAATATGGCGCGTACCATAAGTGATGTAGAAGGCGATAACGATACCAGTGACAATGCTCAGTTCCTGAAGGACAAGCAGAGTTCCTCGGATCTCAGGAGGAGCAATCTCGGAGATATAAAGCGGGGCGACCATCGCAAGCCTATTTGGTAATTTAGAACGGGGGCAAAGGTCGACGGAAACTGGTTTCCGGTCTTACATTCCCACGCCAACGCCTCCTATAAAACGTGCGACGGTCAACATAGCAAAAGAAACCGCTCCAGTCTGTAGAGCAGCACCAAGGAGGAAGATACAGCCAGCAGTAAATATGCTCCATTTGCGGGATATCTTGTCGGCGATCCAGCCCTGATTTAGAGCACCTGTGACTTGTCAGCCCACCCTTAATGTAATAATACATCGTTTCACAGTAGTTACCAATAAAAGCCCCCAACTCAAGAATAGCGGTCATAAGGCCCTTTTTGAATCCAGCTCCTGGGGCACTTGGGGAAACATCAGGAAACTCCTGAAGGAACTGAGGCATCACAAGCGTAATCGAGACCACGCCCTGGTCATAACCGAAGAGAATACCTCCCATGGTAGCAAAGAGTGCACACAGAAACACATATTTGGAAGAGAACAGCCCCCGAATTCCGCTCTTGGTATAGGTGCGACGTAACTGCCAAACTGGAATACCGTTGTGTTCGTTGGCGGACTCCGTGGATCCTTGGAGGAGAATCATTCCTGTTTGGACATGGTTCAAAGACGCAGTCTCTACATGAGCAGGGTAGTCATTGCCAGTATCAGACAGGCACTTCTTCTCCATATTGTGAAAGGGTTGGAAACAGATGTCCTGCTATAGGGTAAATGGATAGGAGTAATCCCGTGGGGAAATCTAGTGAAAATCCGGGGAATCCGGGGAAGTATTTAACTTGACCAGTTTGCTTGCGGGATACATGCGGGGGACTCCATAAGTCTCCATAGGTGCGTGGAGACGATCTGTGATCCTCGTTTCCTTTGCAAGGTTCGGCCATGAATGCCGATGTTTTGCCCAGCTTTGGTCAGGGGTAGGGAATATGAATCCGAGGCTTGGGCGTAGTCTCCCTCTAGTCTACTAAGTCCCGGAAACATCCCGCGTATTTGTCCATAATACGGAGATATGATCTACCCGTACGGTATCTCGTCTAAATCGCCTGCAACTTGGCAGCAAGGGTAAGAGCGCCTCCCTGGAATCCTAATTGCGAATAACGGTTACGTTGTGAAAAGAAGTTTTTGCGTTCGAGTTGAACATCACGTATCATTTTATTTTTCAAAAAGAAAAAAACCATAAAGTACTGACCTAAAGTGTAATTCTGTAGTGGATAGGAAGAGGACCCGAGCTCTTCTTGGTATGCCAGCCTCCCTTGTTTGTGGATCTGGGCCCTGATTCCTATGACGCTTGGAACATCCTTCGCAGCTGTACCGCCCGTTCACTGGCCTCGTTTCTGCCAGAGCTTATTGCGCTAGCAGCCTCGATGGCTCACAATACTAGAGTTCTTGTTCGCCCCCACGAGGGCGCATATTTTTATCGAAATTAGGTATCCATTCCGCCGAGTCCTGGCTGGAGCCAAGTCTGAATTATTATTACTCCGTCTTCAATCTATTCAAACAATAACCGAGTGACGGTAGGCCGAAACTTTAAATTTTAGAGTTCCGGTCACCTATGTCCGAAAGTCGAAGAGACTCCGGGTACCCTCCTATTTCAGCAATTTCCTTACAGGACGTAATTTTCGTCAGCCTCATACGTGGATGGCGTGGTAGATAAGGATTGGTAGATGCAAGAACACGTTTTAAGATGGCATGTAAACCCTCAATCATGCCGGCCCCAGGATCCAACCGGTCGCAATATATGATTAAAGCTATGTTCATCCCCGCGGCATTGTCCAGGGGGTCACTAGGTTGAAGAAAGAGACGCACTCCGCTGCCAGGTTTTGAGCAGGTATTTAAGGGTAGAATACGGGACTGGAAAGCCGAAAAGGAAATTTCGTGAAACAGAGAAGCTAAGGGCTTGTAATTATTGGGGGTCGTTAAACGGCATGGCATGGGTAGGGAGTCATGTATAATCTTCTAGAATTGAATTGAAAGCAGTTATCAAGGTGGCTGCTAACAGGGGAACCGATCCTTATATATACTTGTAGACTGCGAGACAATATCCCGTGTCAATAGAGTACTGTCCCTGCCGGAAAGCCAATGCCCACGCGGATGACGAATCTTCCGATAGGTCAGGGGCAAATACGATCAGCTGGAAATCTTGCCTCTTTCGTGTTAATCATCATCTAACTCAAAACTTCGCTGCTTTAGCATCGCGCGAAGTGCTCCGTCTCGCGAAAACTGCACTGAACATCTTACCCTATCTCTTGTTGACTACGCGGGGACTGGAAATTATGAATCTTTGCTTGTCCCGGCTTAGCTTATGGGACAATATGACATCTTCCCAGCAGCATACATGGTATTTTTGTATCTCGAATTAGGGGTGAGTATGAGAATTTAAATTTCAAGTATCTTTAGCAAATTCAATATAACACCACACTTCTCTCTCCCATCATCTGTTCCCATGATGAGTAGTCTGGCATCCCGTGCGAGGTCCTTCATCACTCTTTCGGTATATTCAAAGCTTCCAGTGGCGTTCAAACATGAGATAACGACATCTTTCATTCGATCATTGTCCGATTTTTGCCTCAAGATATTTCCAATTACCTTACTCTCTGGGTTCGCATGCATACTGTGTATAAAAAGGAACGAGAATTTCCCCTCCGTAATGTCCTCACATTCACCCTTTTTCTGGGCGTAGCTGTCGCTCCGAAGGTTTTTATAATCATCACGGATCTGAAACAACTTCCCAAAAATCTCGGCTAGAGGGACGTAGTCTCTGCGTGGGAGTAAGCAGACGCCATATTTAAGCCCTGGCTGCATACCTTGAACAACTACTTTCCTGCTGCATCAGCCGGATCATGATCCTGAAAGGTCCGCCCGTTTTGTCATTGATCATTTCCAAATACTGGGCTTCAGTGGGACAGGTAGAAGAATCTCGCCAGAAAAAAATCCATTCCCTGACCATGATGAAGATGGATCATTTCTTCGATGAGAATCGTATACGCCGGGGGAATTTGTAGCTCCTGGAGCTTTTCAATTGCTATAAAGTATGCATGATTTGCCGAATTGATGGTTTGGGCGGTGCCAAATATTTGGTGAGCAACCGGAAGGCCTCGGCGTAGGACTGAGTTATCTTCGATATCGTCGATCCTGGGCCACGTCAGAAAATTTTAGAATAAAACGATTGTGTATGAGTGTTGGCCGTACAGGAGGGACGCCGTGTGAAGTATGTTAACAACTTCCTTGATCAATTGAAGTTCAGGAACCTGAAGCCATTCGTTGAATGCATCCATCAGCAGACTTCGAATATTTTTGCCCGGGGATGAGAAAAGATAATCAAAGGGTCCCGTCACAACCTATAACTTAAAGCTCAGTTAATGCTTGCGAAGAGCGAATAGCGATGACAGCGACATACCTGATCACTTTTCCCAAACCAAGAATCACGCGTCATGTGTTCCTGTGAGGATTGTGGGGTGAGCAGCTATTCAGTATGGATTAGCTTTCATTTGCAATTCGGAGTAGATTTTCGCCTTAGTTCGCGTACCAGCTTTGAGCTTGGAACATTCATGTCCATGCTGTTACACTTTTCATCTATTCGGCTTTTTGATGACCCCGATATCGAATGTAAAATCTTCAGCAGGTAGGCCGCGAACTTCATGATGGCTTCTTTATGCTTTTGGTTGGGTGGGGGGGCGGGGTGGGAGGATACGGAAGGCTACTACCAGGGAAAAGTTCCCATTTAGGTTTTTCCTTATTTTCCGTTTTTGAATCTCTCATTTCAGATCTTGGAAGTGGATTGTTTGATACGAAGATTCCCTTGTTAATTTTAACGCTTTGCTTATTTCGGGTCAGGCTTCTGTGATGGCGTTCATAGCTCTTTACCGTTATTGCTACCGACAGAATGTATCTGAATGATACTCAAACAGTGATACGTGACCGCGCACAGGGAATACGGAGGAATCTAACTCTTAGTCCTACAATAACTCACTATTTGCAATGTGAGATGCGTGAGTGCCCAATCCTTCCGCAACAGGTAAGGATTTCCGTTCATCTGAAAGAAACCGAATATTGATTATATAGCACTCTCAATGTAAGTATCTTCCTTCTTCTTCACTTCTAATGGAGATTTTAGGATCATGCAATCACCAACTGAGTGATATCTAAAAGATTACAAGTGCGATGTGCATTCGTGGTATCTTGGAAAGTTTTTTTTTTTTTTTCTTTTTTGTGAAATAACACATAATGTGACAATATCGTAAGAATCCTAGTCCCGTTATTGTTCTCAATGTTTGTCGCAAATTTTACAGCATGGATTGCTGTGGATTTGTGCATCTTTTTGGTAAGCCCCGTTTCTTGACCTGCAGAATTTAACAACCCCTATTTTCGTTTATGAGATACATATGATAACATCAAGTTCGGGCCTTCGCCGAGTATGGATCAAATTGTTCGATCGGTTAGTTCGTGGTGATTCGTTGAATAATCATCTTGCAGCATGTGGAGATGTATGCATGCGAGTGCGATCAATACGGCTCACTCCTAGTGGAACCCTCTAGACCATCAAATCTACGTGGCAGCGTTCCGCCCCACCCACTCGCATGATAACCTCTCACGAAACGTTCTGTTTCATTGTTACGGGTCTGTGCCCCGCCACCGACCCATCGGCTTCCTGATAACGCAAAACTGTATATTACATAGTGCTGCAGTAGGAGCTACTGACACAGAACGAATTCACAATCTGCGCTGCGTGTGTATGCAGTCAGATCAAATTTCTAGTTACGTGGGAGCATTTCGCACGATAGATTTATCCCGCGATCCTGCTGAACTGAAGTTTCTGCAAAGAGATCGGCTGATTGGAAGACCGAACAACACAGACGTTAATTGATGGATTGAGAAAATACATCGGAAGCTTATGAGCTTTTTTTGCTAAAACTTAAACAAGGATTTTTTCGCGCTGCCTGGCTAATGCTCTCCCTGCTGTGTGGTAATGCATGGGATTTCCAGAAATACTTCAAGTTTTCTTAAGACCAAGCGGCCAATGCCATTGCCTGTGCTTACTTATTCAAAGTACCCGTTGGGGAGGAATGCACACGAATAAATTTCCTAAAAGATCAATTTTCTAAGCGTTGATTATAACATAGGCAGAAAAAGGCAGAGTAGATGTAGTTTAGCTGAGTAGAGACGTGTCAGAAATCTGGTGGATCTGCGTGTGGATTTCTGGGTATTTACCCAGAACATCTTACGACATCAATATCAGATACCTCAATTAAAATGCATATTACTCTTTGGCAGCATGTCCTACAAAATTGTCAATTTCATAGTTTTTAGTTAGAGAGCTTTATATTACCGTCCTGGAACCCATACAATATTGGTCACTGACTTCTGTCAAGACATTCCACACCACCTAGCCACAATAGACACATGAGTACATTTCATTGCGTCATTTATCATGACTACATAACAGACCAACCGAATCGTGAACTATCTACATAACACACTGTCTCACCACGCGGCCATAGGTTTTGTCCATTCAGTTCACAGCAACTCTCACTCCTCTACTTCCACGTTTCGGAAGCCCTATTATGAAGTCACGGACCCACTTAACATCTCCCTCATCCGTCTCAGAGAGGGATAATTTTGGCCCATCTGGTCGAAATAGGATGGCGGTCGCTAAATACAACTCAGCCATTGCAAGACTGTTCCATCAGCATCCGCATTAGTAAAAGCGAAAGATAAAACGAGAAGGTGATCAATTCTAGGGAAATATAACAGTTATAGATGGGTATCCCTTACTTTATTCCGACACAAATCCGAGATCCTTTCGCAAAGGGCACAAAGTTGCGGTCCATTTGCGGGGCGTAGTCACCAATCCATCGCTCGGGGATGAATTTGAATGGTTCAGGATATACGGAGGAATCAGTAGTCATATAGTTTATGGACATTCCGACGGGAGTCTAAAAATATCGGTTAGATTGTTTTCTCTCGCCGTGTGCATGTATTTTCAACTGAGGGTAGTAGTATTCAAGGGGGGAGCTGTGGAAGGAATACGGTTTCAAGTGACAGGTTATCGTCGGCGCATCCACATACATTCCGAGGAATAGTCCATTCGTTATATTTAATGCTGACGTCGGGAGAACATCTCGCCATATTTCCCACAAAGCTATACAATCTAAATGAATCATATTGCTATCAGTATGTGGGCTCGTTATAAAGAAGATAAGCAGCAACAAGTGACACTTGCCTTAGTACCTCTTTTATGCACCCTTCAAGGTATGGAATCTTCTCCAAGTCCGCCCAGAGAGGGTCGCGAGCAGGATAGCACGCCATGGCACCTTTCAGATCTACTCGAAGACGGTTCTCGACTTGAGGGTCACTGAGGATATGATATGTAATCATCGACATTGCCAAAGACGTGCTGAACGTTCCCGAAACTAGAAGAACCGTTGCTTCTGCTTGTAAGCGGAGGGTCGATTTCTCAGACTCCGGTATATCGCTTGTGAGCAGATGATGAAACACCGAATTGAGGCTATCATCAGGGGCAAGTTTGCCCTCGCGGATCTGAGTTTTTATTTTGTCAATGTAGTGCCGACCGGTCTGATCAGAAGTCGGGAAATAAGTGTCAGTATAGTTTTTTGTGAAATCTGTGAGTGTTGTGTGGGGCACAGGATTAAGGCTTAGGCCTACCTTTCCAAGCGCCATCGTGGCAATACCTTCTGGGAACACTTGTAATAGTAATGAGTCTGGAATCATTTCAATAACCCTGTGTTGAATGAGTTAGAGACAGGATTTCCGATTAACAAGAAATTGCGTGGTACCTATGAAGCCCGCTGAAGCATCGAAATATGGGTACCATGAACACCAGTCTATACATAAGCTTATACCTAGCATATTTCTGGTTAGCACATGAACTTTCTTTGCATCTTTCCTTTGCGAAATAATCCCATACCAGGTTGGAGAGAAGTCAGTTTCTTCAATCAATCTTGGGGGTGCTCCACAGGAGATATGCACAATAATGTCACCAGCCAGTGCTGAAAAGGCATGATCGATGCGAATAACTGTCTTTGTTCCACTGAGGGATTCCAGTCGCGAATCCAGGAGGCGAACCTTATCGACGAGAAGTTTCTCCATTCGCGTTATGCTTTGACGTGAGAAAAATCCCTCCACCTGCTTCCTCCTCATCCGGTGGAGATCGTGGGGACCCGCCATATGAAACGAATCTACAAGTAAACATAGCCGTTAGAACAGAGGCTCTTGGGAGTCGGCTATTATTTGCTAATAGAATATCTGGGAACTCAAATGTGGAGTACTTTCCTTGTATTCCATTCCCCTTGCGACCTCGAGACCACTGATCCGACCGCCGCGTTGATGCAGACACATACACTTGATTATAAAATTTAGAGTCCCGAATGGACAGTTCCCAAGGGGTGATTCGCACGATTGGACCTTGTTTGTTCATATCTCAGTAACCAAATTTTGTTCTCATCAATTCAATATACCTGAGTCTCTCACTGACCATATTGCTCATGCATCCTCTTTACCTGATTCCCCCACTGCCCGTCTTTCACCAGCTGAAAGTAGAATTCATACCATTCTGTCGCGGCTGCAAGCTTTGGGCCTGGGAATCGAGAAATGGGCGAGAGAAAGAGCCGATAGACTACTAGGCCGATTCCGTAGAGTAAAAAGCCTGCCAACGAGACAATAGCTAAATCGTGATATCGCAGATATGAAAAGGAAAGCTGTAACGCTTTCGATAGCGAGAAACAACTATCCCATGCGATGGTCATTTTTGAAACGGAGTGGATATGAAAAATGTTTTGGGAAATAAATAGCTAAGCGTGCGCGGTGTTGATAAATATACAATTCCACCCTAAGAGCATGGGCGACAACAATATCGTACGTGAGGTATTTAACTATATGAATTGCACCGATCATTGGTTCGATCACCTGCATAGTTGGTTTCACCACTAGTAGCTAGGCCTCGCCAAAGTCGCGGGTCGGGTTCAACCTCGGACCCAAAACCCGCAAGAAAATCCAACAACAGTAATATATGATCTTATCCGGTTTCCTATGTAGCATAGGCTGTATTACAATGGTAAATCTATAATATACAGGCTCACGGGTCCTTGGCGGGTCGTGGGTAAACCCATGGGTACCCGAAAAAGCAATATGGCGAGGTCTAACTGGTCCACTACTATGTATGCATGTAAACTTTTCACTACTTCTGCAAGCTAAAAAAAGTTTATTTTTATCATTGTCTAATTTCGAAGTTCTGAGTTTGCTAGGGAGTATAGGCTGCAGATTTGAGCATGATCAATTCTACTATATGACTCAGAGACTACCCCATCTGCTGCGTGCTGCCCGTTCCCCATGGTAATGTCTGGTCATACTCATATCCTAATTGACTGTCCTACGTACCTACTGCTATTGCATACGACGTCTGGGACTACCCACATGCGATACTATAGCAAAGTAGCACATTCCTAGCCTTGTTTAAGGCGCGATAAACGATTATGATAGGCGGGAAAGGAAACCTAGTCCCATTGACAAAATATGTAAGTGTAAATGAAGGTGAGAATAGTGCCTATGCGAAGGGGAGCCTGCGACTCAGCCCGAGCAATAAAAAAGCTAAAAACGAGATACTACGATTACCATACGATAACACTGAGAGCCTGCGCACGGACTTTGGGCAAGGAAATGTGATCTAACGTGGGAGACAATTTTTGAACGAAGAAGTGACTATGCCACGTCAGAGATTGAATTCTTGGAAAGTTGTATCCACAGGCCCTGGAAGTCTCCACAGGCTCCCGAAGCAAACTTTAGAGCAAATTATTTGAGTGCGTAAAGTAGTCCATATAATAGAAGTTGTTCTCAACTGTCGATGTACCCGACATATGCCTCCATTTTGTACTTACTATCAAATTACCAATCACCCTCCCTGCCTACAATCTCTCAAACACCAAAGTCATGTCTTCCAGAATAGATGACACAGTGTGGGAGCATTCAGAACCGCTTGATCGATCTCTTTGGGCTGATAATGATTTGTATATGATGACAATCCCGCCGCGGATCAACAAGTATAATGAACGGGGCGACGATGCGGCCATTCAATTCCAGATTGACATGGCGGGGAAGAACAATGTCGGTATTGTGGACGGTGGTCTGACTACTGTTGGAAACATCAATTCGCTGTTGTTTCCTGAAGGCCTCCCGGACAGAATGGCCGCCTTATCGTATGTGATGGAGACCGTGTTTTTCTGGGATGGTAAGGCATCCTGGTTCAAATTACACCAGGTTAAATCACACCAGGTTAAATTTCATTTCATTTTACTAATCCAATACTTGTAAATATAGATATCAAACTCCCTGAGCCGGATGAGGTGAGTCATAGAAGATCCCAAACTAATCGTATACCCCAACAGAGGCTAATATAAGAGTAGATCAGTGTGAAAACCTCGGAATCAAATGTTCGGAAGAATCTCGAGCAGTTCCAACATTCTGCCTGGAAGACTCGAGTGAAACAGGCGTTCTCGAAGGGCGTATCAAAGCTTATCGACATCGACCCGGTATTAGGACCAGATGTCCTTGAGCAATGGAAGGTTTGGAGAATTTCCGAGACGGACATACGAGGAAGCTTCAACAAATACAAGACCATTGATGAATACATCGAAGAACGCATCTTAGAAATAGGGTACCCGTGAGTTAACATTGACCGTGGGTAGATTGTGCTTGACTAACAGAGTTGGCACCAGCTGCGTTATCGCTCAGGCAAAATTCGTTTGTAACTTGAATTTAACATGCGAGGAAGAAGCCTCTCTACAGACGGTTATATGGCCTCTAATGGTGCAAACTATCTACGCCAACGACTACTATTCTTACAATAAGGAGTTGAAGATGTACGAGGAAAGTGGTGGCAAGATACCAATAATCAATTCCGTGCTATTGGTTCAGCGCTTGCACGGTCATTCTGTTGATGGGGCGAAATCATGGTTGAGGGATAAAGCTGTCGAAATGGAAGCCGAATATCTTCGCCGCAAGAACTATTTCTTGGAATCCAACAGGAGCGCTGAAGTTTCTCCTGCTGTGCTACGCTATCTTGACCACAATGAGCAATTTGCGACTGGGCAGGTCATATGGCTGATGTATTCCTACCGTCACAATGCACCAGGTGGCGAGGGCTACCGCCAGTACTTTGCGAAGCGAGTCAAGGAGGGCGCTGTTTTCTTCAACGATTGCACGGAATCAAAGGAGATTCTCACCGGAGGGCACAGCGTTTTGATTGATAAATCTGTACGTGTCTTATCCCTGTCTCGAGGAGCCTGGGCGTTTATCCCAAACCTTCTTTCTCCGACAACTTTCCCCTTCTGCCTTGCATTCTGTTTGGGTGCACTCGGTCTTTCTTCATTTGCATGGTCCCTTCCGTACCAAATGAATCATAATGGCCAGGTGTGAAGGACCTGTTTGGGAATATGCTGGAGATTCACAGTGAGAGGGGGCAGAGATTGAGTGCAGCGAAGGCAGATTGGTAAAGCAGTATGGAATTGTGGGGCGAATAGGCTTGGACAGATTATTTGAATCACAATCCAGATTTTGAACTTATTTAATACACGAATCGAAATGACTAAAATGCTTGTAGGGAGAAGTGAGCAGCCTATCTTTGACAAGCGAAGAGCTCTCGGAGCCGCCAAAATCCTCTTATTTCTTTCCAGAATTTGACCTTTTCGGGAAGGTTCGTTGGTTGCATTTCCGGGATAGATTTTGTCTTCTCCTACAGAAAGTAAAGATTGAGAATGAGGTGATAGTTGCACCACAGTGACCGAGGCTCAACTGGGTACAATGTGGGCAAAAGGAAATCAATAATTTAACGGAATAAAACAATTGAGAAATATATCCAACCACAGTAGTCACAGAACATTTCAAATTTGGTGCTTAAATCATCAGCCACCACGCATACCCACGCCTAGTTTTTGGTGTCTCTTACCACAGCGGCACCCACATAATAATCGCATGTGTCTGACCTCTTCAGGACTGTGTTGATATCGTCGGGGATTGAAGCTCCCCACGGGGGTCCTGGCGGATATCATCGTTGAGGCGTTCTGCATCGGCTAATGACAAGGCTGTTGTTGTATGCCAATAGTGCACGAGTTCGAGGTGTAGGAGGGGTAGTCACGAACTTTCCCCAAATCTGAAGCGAGGTCATTGGATCCAATCTCTGCTAAGCCCATGTATGGCTTGTTCGGTGGTGCAATATCCCGAAAGTCGCGGGGAAGCTCTTTCTGACAGAGCCACAGCAGGGGCTGGACAGTCTAACACTATCGCAAATGCACTATAGACTGAGTTGCAACTTACGCCAGGTTTATTTCATTTATTTCAGGATGGTGATTCCTTAGGTCGCAATCAGGGCCACATACGTGGTAAAAGCGAAGCCCAATTTGCGGGGCCCCGGAATAAGCGCCAAGGATTTTCACCCCAGTGGTTCGGGTAAGTCCAACACCGACAATCCACGCTTACCTAGATTGACGATGGACTTGTGCCCTCGGGTATTTAGACCTCTCGGTTGTTCAGACATGTTTACATTCATTTGTGCTTACATTCATTCGGACTAAATGATACCGGGCTACTGCTGTCATGTGATGTCGGGTGAAATGCACCGAAGGCGTACAGTTTCCAGATCCTCGGGTGTCAGGGCAGGCTGTCAGGGCAGGTAATATGAGATCTATGAAGCGATCCGCTGTCTTCCGATCGTACCCTTTACCTCAATTGGTATAGTTCACGAGCAACATCGTTGATTGAAAAACCTTCATCAATATCCTTTCCCGGGAATCGACAACTTCACCCAGTTGCAACGTTCCTTTAAATTCTCGGCTTCCGCCGAGCTCTCAGTAGCATGAGTTTCATTACCAGACTTCAGGATGCCGTTTTCTGCGCTTTTTCTAGCTGCCTTGAGCCTCCTCCCGCCAATTCATGCCTCGCCCTCCCCACCGGTCCCCGAACCCATCCAAGTGGTCGAGCTACCTTTACCCCCTGTCATTTCCAGCAGGGCTGAGGGTGCCTGTACGGCGACCATCAACCGGCGTCGGACCGGATGTATCCATCAAGTCTTTGACGAGTTCCAAGCGGGCGATTTTACACCGGACGGCAATCATGTCATCGTCAATATCGAATTTGTTGGCGCTCCTGCTGCCCCAGACCCGGCAAGCATCTACTCAGGTGAACAAGTAATCCTTATCAAGGCGGATGGCAAGACATTTCCCAACGGAGATACTTGGAAGTGCCTAAGCTGCGGGGTTCCTGCTAGCAATGCACAGTCACTGGATCCCGAGAGAGACTATCCCCATGTCGCTCGAAATGGGAAACAGGCCCTTTGGGGCCACAATATCCTCGACTGTGGCGAAGCACCTCTGGCCAGCAGCCAATGCACACCGAATAAAACCCATATCTATCCCATCCACTGGCCGATATCAGTCGACGGCTCTGGAAGTGGTGGTATACCTAGAGAAATGCGTCTCCATCCCGATGACATCCATATGGGTTGGAGCTCATTTACAGCAAATGGTGGACAACATACGTATTTTGGTCGACTCCAATTCAATCCGAATCCCACAACTGGGTTGCCCCTCGCCCCACGATATGATCTAGTGGACGTGGACATTCTCATTCAGCCAAACGGTGCGTCCCCTATTATGGCCAACGGAACCGAGCTTCATTTGCACGACAATGCTATAGCTGCCGGAGAGTTGCGCGGTTTCAGCGGGGCTGGCGACGAGATCCTCTACATTGGGTCACCGCGGGAAGCCAATAACATCGACGTCTTTGCTGTTCACATCATTACTGGAGCTGTCCGTCGCCTGACGAGCCATCCCGAATATATCGATCCAATCGCCTTTTCTCATGACAACAATTGGTTCGTCGGTATGGACACCCGTGGCTCTAACCGTCAGATGTGGATGGCCGGCATGCGGTATATCCCACCCCTGATCGACCTTGTTACGGTAACAGCAGCCTCATCTACTCGTAACAATGGCGTCCGCCGTTTCTTCCAGCCTATATTGATTGACCGTTATGGTGACCGTGGTGATTATTTCGGTCAACGAGTTAACGCAGCCGGGGACGGCAGCAACGGTAGTATAAACGATCCTAACTGGAATGGGCGAGCAGATCCCGCATTCTCTCCTGATAGCAGCCGTATCGTTTATTGGCAGGCACTGGTCGTCTCTCCTGCCTGTGGGGGTACGAACCCTTTGCCCTGCCCTGTTTCCAATGCGCCTGGGGGTCGAACATACCGTGTCATGCTAGCCCGTCTCACCAAACGCCGTCCTCAGCAACCTGCTCCCATTTTTAAAGTTCCAGGCAGAATTCCCTGGGCGACTCCATTCCCTCCCGGTGCTTCGATTCCTACTCAGTATAGTTTGCCAGCAGGTAACTACTCGCTCTACGGGAAGGTCCACGGAGTGGCGCACACGAGCATCACCTCCGACCCGACCTATGGTGGACTCCAGACTGTCTCTGTTGAGTACGAAAATTATTCGGACGAAAATGGTTATTCCATAAATGGAACCGAGTCTGTCACCCTTACCAGAACACCGTCGCAGCCTTGGCTGAGCAAGCTTGAATGGTATTCAGACCTGTACGAGACTGGAGTTGTTACAGCAACCAAAAAGACTGGACCTGGTGGATTCAATTTGACCATCGATGCTCAGGCAAACATCTTTGAAGCAGATGGTACATTGACTACTACCATCGACGGCATTGTCTATAAGCAGCCTGCAAATGGCACTTGATGGCATGGCGATCTACCCATATGGAGCTATAAGTCAATGGAATGAAGTTATGTACATAATCATCTATCCTGAAACAGCCTGCGGTTAGCTCCCATAGCAAATTATGCGAACCATATGTCCTCTCTTCCTATGTTTGAACCGCGACAATGCTGATTGTCCAGCAACCCTCCATGGACGTGTTATTAGCCATTGAATATCATATTAGCGTGGATAGGTAACTGCCGCTTCTCTCACTGCCACTTCTCTGACTGCCACTTCTCTGATACTACACAGCCACTGTCTCCTTGTCCCGTGCCACCTGAGATGTGAAGTCCAAAGATCGAACATGATTATTCGGGCGTGAGAATTCACTATGTCTGCATCTCCACATCTCTCTATCTGATATACGATTCCTAGTATCTGGAAGAGAATAACTCGGTTTCTTCAAAGCTTGACCGGTTCGCGGTCCTTTAGGTATGTTTTTCCAAGACTAGCCGAAGTAGGAACTAGACAAGGTAGTTGTGGTCGAGCAGAGTCTGAATCTAGCACTAGTCCCGTAATATAAAGGACGCTTTGTTTGCCAACTCGTAGCTTAGGGAAACGTCGTCTAGTAAAAGGTGGAGGTTACCTACGCTATGTGTATTATACAAAGATGACACTAAACCAATTTTAACAATAGTAATTTAGGCCTAACTGGTAATATCTGAGCCATCTCAATCAAGTTCGTAAGGCCTGGAAGCGTGAGTATTTGGAAATGAAGGTTGGGCCTTGCAAGATATGGGATCTTGCTCAAGATGCTCTTCGATTGTTTTTCGAACCCTAATTAAACATAAGTCATGGAATAAGCTTGGTACTTATGAAAGACTGTAGAAAGAAAAGCCGAAAGAGACCACCCGCCGGGAAATACTCCTTAGGGTTGTCCATGCTATCTCTCCATGACTGAAACACGCAGAAAAAAGAGCTCAACGTTTTCAAGGTAGCACTTATCATTTCTGTACATCAAACAGCTGCTTATCAAACGACTTGGACTGAATATCGACCATAAGTGGGGCTAAGTTGCACTAATGTTGAGGAGGTTGAGGTAATGAATAACTTACCGTCTAAAGGGCACATGTGAGGAGGATGACACTGACTGTCCGTTCGAAAAAGCAGGCACAGTTGCATGAAATAAAGTGGAAGTTCGAAAGAATTTCTAACCTCTCCGGCGCCATGTATAGCTCATTGGTCAAAACTATTCGCAAGAACTTGCGGCGTCCACTCCACCCGCCCCTCAATAATCGTATTGGACATAGATTTGAGTATAACACCGCCTGTGTGTCTTGTTGTTGCCTCCACAGTCGGGTGGCAACCTGATTTGACTCATGAGCGATATCATTAGTCTATTTAAAAAGAGGATAGTTTTACAAATTGACCCGTCGCTCTGTACTATATCACAGATAGGCTGGACAACGATGGCTGCCAGAATATGCTACTGCCCCACAGCTCCAAACCAGCATAAGCCTAAAATGGCACCCATTACAATCGCCACGGCTGGGGGCACATTGAACCATGCACTCCCTGCGTATGTTACCGCCGCAACAACCACCCACCATGGTTCCTTAGCCAGACTCTGTCCGTCGCTTCTGTCAGGGGTCAGGTATCCAATCTCCCACAACCGGTATACAGCTGTAAATACTAGCCCAACTGCAGTAGCATTCACTCCTCTTAGAAAGTCGATCACATACTTCTTCTTCCGCAATACACGCCAGAAGCTTTGGATTGCAACTGCCAGCGTGATTCCCGGAAAGAAGATTCCTAAACCGCCGAGAAATGCACCTAGGATGGTCGGGAAGTGCGAGCGCTGCAGTGCCAGCGCCCCTAAAAAGACAGCGAAGTTGAAGTTAGGACCAGGAAAAGCTTGGATAATGGCAAGACCGATCAAGAAGTCTCTACTGGAGACCCAACCGGGATCGACGACATAGGAGCGTAAAAGGGGAATGACAACAGGACCTCCACCAAAGATAACAGTGCCAGCAAGGTACATATTGGCAAACAGGTCGAGGACCAGTGGGGGTGTGGCGAGCTGGCCTCTGGCAACAAGAATTCCGATGAAGGAAGCTAATCTATTAGCGTTGACTCTCAGAAAATATATTAGGTGGAGTGGGTGCACACCAAAAAAGAGACCTATGACCAAAATTCCGACCCGAATCCGAATAATGTGTTGTGAACAATCTTCAGCGGACTGCGTTGGCCTTGTAGTATCGACTGTACTCTGTGGTAGTCCTTCGATTCTAGGATCCGTCCTTCTCGGTCGCGTCGTCTCACTTCTTTGCACTGTATTCTCTTCCAGGGTTATGGAGTCCATGCGCGTAGGGTCCCCATTTGTCACATCCAGTTCCTGTGAACGACTATGTCTGTTCTTCCAAGCGATCCTTGCCCTTGAAAATTGTTGATATAACCATCCATCCCAGAGGCTCGTGAGGAAACCACCGATGATCATCAACACGGGAAAATACCAGAGTGCATTGTAACAAAGACCAGCACATGCGCCAAAGATCACAAGAATCCGGGATAATTTATCGCGAATAGCTTTTTCGGCCAACTGTACGGCCGCAAGTGCAACGATACCTACTGTGGAGGCGTTGAGGCCGGAAAGTAGGGAATAGACGGGTTTGGGAAGCGTTTCACTGATATTCTGCACACCAAGTGAGAGGGCATACATGCCAATTGCGCCAGGAAGACTGACAGTGTTAGTTGAAGATCAACAGATGGTGGGTTTTGTAGCATAAAGGTTTAGATCACCTCCAAATAAAAAACACAAGCAAGGCAGGAATAAATCCTGCATGTAATAAGGCGAGGCAGAAAATCATCTTCGTGCTACCGGGACCCGGAAGGCCCTGGCAAATAGCAAAGAGTTCCTGATACTGTGAAATTTGTTAGGAGCTCCTATAACATTGAGACCCGCCAGCTTGAGGATATATAAGGAGAATCGTACAGTCTGCTCATCTACCCATTTTTCTTTGCCGCCCTGGCCCTCCACGAACCTGCTATGTATAATCTGGAAGTGTACTGGTGGCCCTCCGAAGGCTGTAAAACCTAGATCCCATGTACGCACAAAGACGTCCAACAAACGCGATGATAGAGAATTTTCCGTTTCTTCATTTTGCCTCAAACCCCTGTGGCTGTCCCATTTGTGATTCAGCCGGGCCAGGGAAGAGAGGCATTGTGAAAGGGGGGAGAGGAGCGGCATACTGCTTTCGGTCGTTCGAACGTTCCTTTAACAGCTGCGCGAATCTTGCGCTCAATTACAGATAGCAAGATAGATAAGGAGGATAAGATCTTCTCAAACGTGAGCATCGATCTGAATACCAAGCCAAGATGTTTAATAAGCATCGACATCACACTAAGTCAAAATAACCAATCAAGATGCGACAATGAGGTACGTGTCATACTACCGTCTGAGGGCATTGGGAAAGCCTATTCAGACGGTGAATGTCATTGAGCGGCTGTGATTGGCCTAGATAATGTCGGACTCCCGTTGTGGTTTAGTCTTCAAGGTTGGTCGGTCTTGGCACTACCTAATTTGGGATTAGAAAGACGAAACTTATAATTTCGAAAATATGTAATGATTCAGAGGATTACTCCTAAACAGAAGGAAAAACAAGAAATGGCCAAGGCTAGCAGTGGGAAATGATATATTTTACGTGGGATTTCCAATAATCTAGATCTCAACTTATCGATTATAATATTATCGCATCATTCAGCGGTGCTGTTGCGACATACTCAGGAGCGAAGTGACATCTGAACGCATACCAGAATATAATTTTAACCAGTGGGCGTTGCTGCCCCACCAGCAGCATCAACAGATAGACAGGTGTATAAAGAGCGCGGGCTTGCGAAATATTTCGCAGTCGTGATATCAGCACATAACTTTTATTTTCTCTAAATTTCTGATGGCTGCACAAGTCCACATTGTCCGCCACGCGGAATCTGTCCACAATGTCACTAAAGACTACACTCAACGTGATCCGAGCCTAACACCGCTCGGCCTTCAACAAGCTGCTCAGCTTATTCACGAATTCCCCTATTCCTCCCGGGTCGCGGTAATCATTACCTCCCCGCTACAACGCGCTGTTGAAACCGTACTCGCTGCATTTCCGCACGTGCTGGATAAACGCTATTACAGTCCTCACTCGGGCCAAGGCATTGAGAATGGCTCATTGCTCATTATAGACCCAGAACTACAAGAACGGAGTGCCTTTCCGTGTGACACCGGTTCCTCTCGCGAAGTTCTGGAGGCGGCCTTCCGTATAGATTTCAGTGATTTGGCGGAGGACTGGCATACAAAGGAGGGTCTGTACTCCCCAGATGACGATCCTGTGAAAGAGCGGGCAAAACGCGTGAGGTCTCGTGTTGCTGAAGTAATGGACAATTTGAACGACATGGAAAAGAGACATGTTGTGATTGTAACTCATGGTGTTTTCATGAAATACTTGGTCGAAGATCCCGAAATCGACCTACCAAAAGCGGGGTGGAAAAGTTACACTGTTGGCAAGAATAGCTCTGGCATTATCCTCCTTCCGGTTTAAAGAGGAAGAGATCGACCTATATATATCCAATAATATGGGAAAACCCTCTTAGAAATCCTTTTGAGAATACTGTTGAGATAGAAGTCTTGGATGCGAAGACAATACATACACGCCTGCGGAGGTGCATTTCAAAATTCTGTGCACCGCAACGAATATATTCGAGATAAAAATTATACTCTCAAACCTTCATAAGGGAGTCTCTTTGACCAGTGGGGCGAATTCAATGCGGCTTTGCTCCTCTGTTCACCTAGTGGCGTCTATTGCCGACGAACTGTCATTACGTCGGCAAAGTTATTTTCCACATGGCACAGGGTGATAAAATTTCTACCACATCATCCGGAGCGAAAGGCGAACCTGCGAGACTGTTACTGTAATCATCAGCGGGGATCTATCCACATCACAGATAGCAGAGGCTGTAATTGAATACCTTTTCCATTTCATGTCGCTTCCTCAGGTTTGTTTGATCGCCTCCACTTCAATCTCTATTCTCATTGCTGGGAACGCTAGTTGAGGCACAGCGATAGCGGTCCATATAGGTCGATGGCCCGGAATACGCTCCTTGAGCTTCTTGACGGTCAGGTCATATGAGGAACCGATATCGACATGGTAGCTGCGGATTGAATAAACGTCTTCCCAGCCGCGAAGACCCGAGGCTTGCAGCACCCTGTCCACATTCTGGAAAGCTAGATCAACTTGGCCGGGAATATCGTCGGCATCCAGAGCGCCGGACTGCTCCCAGCCTCCTTGTCCGGAACATTTGACAATGTTCCCCAAGACAACTGCCTGGGAATAATGGCATAGGTCGCTGTGTTTCTGACCAGCGCCTTTTTCGTTGATATAAGTCAAAGAAGACATTATAATCGCGAGGCGGAATGGGTTTTCACGGAAAACGAGCAGACAGGTCGATGGAATAAAATTTCGTGATTTTTAAAGCTTGCTAGCAACTCATCTTAATGGAAGTACTCTTAAATATTATGGGGAGCACCACCTATGGAGGTGTTTGGAGGTGGTTCTCCACAGTCCCCACTTGCGCCTTCGTTACGTTGCGGCGATGACGAAATCACTAACGAACTTTGTTGAGGGGAGAAAATTGATTATCACCTCCATAGGATAGAGTTCGCTTCTCATCTACCTCCATTGATCTACTCCAATACTAGCACCGGAAGGCTCACGGGTCTTATGTGATATTCAAGATGGATAAGTCGCAACGGCTGAACCCTCCGAAGTTTCCTCAATAGGCAGATAAAATATGGCAATGAGACCGGGGAAGGACGGTTGATATTCGGTGGGCAGCCAAAGGAGTGTCTAGCTGTAACTTAAGACAGAACAAAGGCGCATTATCAGGACTCTAGCTGGTCCACAAAGCTATTGGAGGGGTCTTCTAACAAGGAAAGAAGACAACACGTTGTCAGACTCTCTAGGCACTGGTCTGTTTACAGTTTGCCTAGTGTGCAACGAAACTTCTGGAACTCGTGGTATTTACAAATAGTTATTTTACAGTAGCTCCTGTATCATGCTATTGAATACAGTAGGTGAAATACTTAATCAACAGCCCGAGCTCATTATAAACTAGCGCACGGATGTGGCGCTAAGAAAGAGCGAAAGAGTGTAGATCTTGTGGAAGCTGAACTTGTCAGCTACTGTATCTGTTTGCCTTCGTCGTTATGACGCATTGCCCTAGTCAATCCTGCCGCGAATTTCGACCTTTGTTACTGCAATTGCCACGTCTTTTCAGCGCGCGTCCCCCAGTAATCAACGCGGATCTACGTGCGCGAGAGCGCAAAAAGAAGAGGCTTGACTATGTATGGGCTGTACTGCCACGCGCCATGTTGATTCGCCCCTGGTATTCCTCTTCGAGTCTGGTGGTCTGGTGTATCAGGGCTTAGGGTTCGCCATGCATGTATGATTTAAATAGGGGCATTTGACGACTTGTATTTTTAGATTTCCGTTCGGCTGGAGTAGAAATATGTATCAGGCTGGTATTTCTTTTATTTTATTATAGAACCCGAAACGGACTTCCTAGGCTTCATAAAATATCAAAAATATCTGAGTTTTATGTACTGGACACTAATAAGCCCCATCTCCTTCGTCACTATGGCTGAGAACATAGAACTGACGAAGTACCAATGTTGATAACAGCTTGAATATATCGCTCTAGGGAATAAGAGCGAATAGTCGAGGGCCCTGGGTCCGAAGTATGGCCGGAATGAATGGAAATAAACGGGCAATTAGTTAATGTCTGGAAGAGTGGATTTGGTGGATTCGAAGGCTATCAGCATAAGATTATCTTTCAGTGTCTGTAGTAAGTATAGGCACTAGGCAGTGTGCTGGATCTTACTTGCTCCCTTTTCTCCGTCTCAACAAAGTCACTTTCCCATCATACACAAAAATTGTGTCCCAGCCTGCCAATGAGCACACATCGTAGTCTCTGTAAGCAAAGCTTTTACGTGACAGATGTCCCACACTTGAGACGCTAAGGGCCACTACGTAGGACTGGAAGCCAGTCACTCAGGGACGGCCCCTGTCCGTGCGCTATGGAAATTATAACCAACTAGTTCTGGCCCACGTGCCCCAATCAATGGAATACTTATGTTCCCGCTTAGGTAGTAGCACACATGATGATCTTAAGCAGCAAGCGGGGAAAGAAAACAAGGAGCAAAGTCGCTTTACAGTAGTATGAATGATAAAAATCTGATCCAAACGAAGCAGACAGAAAAGAGGGAAGGAAAGCTTGATAAAATACTCGCTGTAGTCGCTCTTTAGTATGCCTCAATTGGCAATACCTCCGGAATTGCAGCCTTTCCGAAATTTAACAATTAGACGTCGTGTGACAAGATTTAGGTTAAGTGGCTGTTCATTCTGTCCCGGGTATTCTTCGGCTCATACTTGCATCGATGCCAAGCCTGGAGACTTAGCCTAACGCTAGTAAAATCCGCATAATAGTCACATGTAACCGGAATGTCGGCTCGAAAGCCGCATGGATTTTTTTTTGTTTTCATTGAACACCGAATCACTTACAGTATTTATAGTCAAGACAGACCCCTAGAGTCACTCTGTCTTCAACATTTTATCAAATTCCCCATATTGAGTGACAACTCTGAACTATGGAACCATCGCCTTATCAAGAATTCATCTGGGAACAGGTCAAGCCTGGAAGGTGGGAACGGGGTATTGATGAAATCGAACAGTCCTACACCACGTTGGCAAGGCGGTTCCAAGGTACTGGCAAGACCTTTTTTGCTATGACAGCCCATGTCTCTTTCTCCGTTAGGAGAACTCAATCTTTAATCGAAAGCAATGAGCTGCATGTTACGAATGCGTTGCAGAAAGCATGGCTGCGGATCCGATATGACCACCCCACAATTGCGTCATGGGTCGAGTACAATCGCGAGGAAAAGAGATGTAAGAAGGTCTATGAGACCGTTCCGGAATCGGAAAACGTTACTGGATCTGCCTGGCTGAAAGAAACTTTCCGAATCGTTTCCACCAGTCAGTCATGCCAAGATTGGTGCAATTCAGATCCCCCTGTGCCCAAGCTACCAACTTTGTTTCTCATAATACAACCCACTTCATCAACCAACAGCAAATTCTCCGCTGACATTGTTCTGCGGTCACAACATGATATCATCGACGGCATTGGGTCGCTTCATTTGCTTAACAACTTGTTCAAATGTGCACGCACTGCTCTCGACGACACAAACACCTTCCATATACCCAGCTTTGGCGATGAATGGATGAATCTCAGTCCACCGTTTCGAGTAGCAGCTTCCATTCCACCTAGCTTGACGCTGGAACAAGAAACGCAATTTAAACGGATCTTGGAGAAGAATGCCTCGCTTCGGCAAGGCATTCAAATTGCCACAGTTCCTATTCAATCCGAGCAACTGGTTCCCGGCCGCCACCAGAGAGTCTCGTTAACTCTGGACTCCCAACAGACTCAAAAATTGCTCATTGCTTGCAAGAGCATTGGCGCTAGTGTAACGCATGTATATCATGCTGCAATTGCAGTCGTTCTTCGCGACGCGCAAGAAAAATATTATGAGGAACGCAATGTTCGATATATCAGCTACTCATTGATTAATGAACGTGCGCATTGCAAAGCACCATACAATACGTCACTACATGCGGTTTCTGTGTATCACTCTGCCTCTGGTCCGAGTCTTGCCATCGATTTGGCAGTTCCCGCCGCTGCCCTAACCGATCAAACGAAGGACGACAGAGCTTCCGAATTTGCCCAGGTAGTTCAGCAGGTCAAAGACTACTATCTCGGAATACGGAATGATCCAGAACATATCTCTTTGGCTCCGTCATACTTGAACCTTTCCACTCCGCCTTATCCCGACAGCTCACATGTTCCGCCCGTTCCTCTGCCGAACAAGGCACCTTCAGTCTCAATCTCTAGTCTGGGGGTGATCGACAATATCATATCCCCAACACATGGTCTGTTTGAGCTGGATGATCCTTGGGTTACGGGAGAGGAGCTCGGGACAGGATTGGGCCTTTTCCTCGGTACTTTCCGTGGATGCATGAGCTTAAGCGCCGCATACAATGATGCGTGGCACAACGAAACTGAGGTCATGGAATTTTTGAGCAAATGCAATAGCCTTGTGCTTGAGGCTTTTGGGGTGTAGGGTGGGTCTGACAAAATTTGGCGCAAAGTAACAGACTGGGAAAGGTGATTTCAAAAAATGAAGTTCGTGGCAAAAGGGGAGCAAACTTCATATATTTCATCTTACCCAGTTTGGCGCGTATTCTGATCGGCACTTCCTTCCTCTTGTTTACTGTAAGGCATATGCGATCCAATAGGAATCCAATGTGCCTTTGACTTACTGAACGTACAAACATTCGTCCACTAAAAGCTCACGTGTTACTATCAAATTATATTCCAAATTCAGTAGACCAATTGGGCAAATTGGTCAATTTCTTTTTCCCGTGCCACTCAATGGCCGTGAATTCTCGGTCGGGAGAGCCGTGAACCAAGCAGTCATGTTTGGTGCTTGACAAATGTTGAGATTCATGGCTTGCTCAGGCATCTCCAGGCATTAAATGCCCGCTTCGCCAATGCATGAAGCTCATGATCAGCATTCAACCTACCATGTATAGGATAGTTCAGGGGAAATGCTTCACATTAAATAGGATCTCTCCTTCATGGAGATCAGACTTAAACCATCTCGTTGGCCTTGACCTACAAGCGTACTAGCATCATTCATCGTATTCTCCATTCAAAATTTTAACAACAAAGCGGGGTAGATATATAATGAAGGTAGATGGTCGTTCTCTGACTGAGTAGAGACGGTACATGAGAGGTTGCTCCTGGGCTCATAACCTGTTGTAATTCAGAGAATTAATTGCTTGTTATTTCTGAGGGGCTTCAAGTGGATGAATATATACAATATAAGGTCCAAGTTGATTGTAACTCAACCTGGTTCTTCGCATAGATTGTGAAGCACTTAACAACTTGGAAATTACCGAGTCCGAGTCAATCCAGGTCGGACCAATGTAGCAGTGGTAGGACCACGTAACCGTAAAGTACATAAGGCGATTATACGGCGCTTTGCCTAGGAACCGGGCGTACTTTTTAATACAACTACACACGGGCCACAGTTAGTTAGCCCACATACGCCAAGGCTTTCGGATTCTAACCCGACGATCACTACGAGTGGGGCGCCCTAGAAACAGTATCCCACGCTCTGGTGGACTGTCCGAAACTAAAGGAACTACGGAGGAAGTTACAAAGGAAGGTGGAGCCCGCATTCAGTAGCGTCTCAACCTTACTGGGAGACTCGAAGGAAAAATAGGAAGAGGAAAACCTGACAACGCTTCATGAGCCAAGACGGTGGAAACAATATTTCCACAATGGTTTATGAGTGTGGGGTGATGTGAATTGTTAATACTATTTTACACTATTTATCTGTTTCGCCTTGTCGTGGCAAATTGCATTTCCTTCTTTCAGAATATATCCTTCAATTTCTTCAATTTCTTACTGTAGATTCAATTTGTGAACTATTTTGGCTGGGTACATCTAAAGAAAAATACCCCACAAGTCGAAAAATTGATTGCGCAAGAAATTTCCGACAGTTCGGGACCCTGGATGTGATTACACCCCTCCACCCGGCGTTTTCTCGCTTTTCATGTCCTTAAACAAGTTACAAGCTATCAGCGTCCATGATAGACCATGGGAACTGATCAATAATAGATAGGAAATTGGCCGAGGAACTTTTCAGTATGTCAGCGCGTGTCACCTGTTATCTGCTGGGTATAACGTACCTGCATCGGATCATTGAACCGGAGCCCGATATCCAAAGAGCTGATCTTTTTTATGTCGTCCTCCTCCAGGTCAAAGGCGGTCGATGTCAAATTTAAGCCCATCCGCTCGGTGCTGGTGCTTCTCGGGATGACCAAAATGCCGCGTTGGGTCGCCCACCGGAGAAGCACCTGCGACGGCGCTTGATGCACTCGTTCGGCAATTGAAACAATAGCCGGATGCTCCAGGAGCGACAAGACTTTTTCCGGTGCAGTCTTTTCGGACTGTGGGTACGACAGGCCTCCAAAGGAAGAAAAGGCAATGACCGCGATGCCATTCTCCTGCGCAAATTGGACCAGGTGATTCTGAGCTAGGTACGGGTGAAGCTCAATCTGCAAAGCGGCAGGCGGAATTCGCGCATAGCGTAGAAGATCCATTAACAAGGAGCCCGAGAAGTTAGACACTCCAATGCTTTTGGCAGAACCCTGATCCACCAGCCTTTCCATTGCCTGCCAGGTCTCCTGTATGCTGGCCGTACCGGGTTCCACACGATTGTCCTCATAGAACCATCCGGGAGGATAACGGACTGCTGGCGGGACATATTTCAAGGCAATAGGGAAATGCATCAAATATAGATCGAAATAGTCCACCTGCCAGTCCGCCAGTTGCTTTGAAACGATCTCTTCCACCCGATGTGCTTCATGATAGGTATTCCAAAGCTTTGAGATAATGAATAGATCCTCTCGTTTGACTAATCCATCTTTGATTGCGCGAGTGATGCCTTCGCCGGCTCCGGCTTCATTCCCGTAGTCTGTGTTCATCTGTCAGCGAAGCGCACGAGTACCAACATGGTAAGGAGTGCAATACCGCAAGCACCGTCGAAAAGCCTGTACCCAGCTTTAATGGCATTATAGACAGCGTCGGCGCAGGAGTCATTGGCGATTCTCCACAGGCCAAACCCAACCAAAGGCACCATCTGGCCACCACGGCCAATCGAAATTGTTTTCATTTTGATTGCACAAATGAAGTACGGCTTGCACAGACTATTGGAATCAATTTAGATTCGTGAAGGTGGACAAATCGTAATAAACCCTGCACAAAGCACAGGCGCTTCTATTATACGCGAGGGGCTGAGGTAGCCAGTGAAGATCACGCCTTTCCGAATCTGGTCCCCGCGCATGACCCACCAGCATAAAATTGGTACAAGCATAATATAAAGCTTGGTCCCTCCTCGAAACTTGGGGTTTGAGCTCATCACTACCCACTAATTTCGCTTGGACCTTCTGCGACTTATCATGATGTCATTTTGTGCCGGAGATAAGTCTGTAATGCCGATGCTCATCCTACCTCCGTCTCCACCTCATATTCTTCGTAGCCAATACCTGCATGGTAGATATAATGGTTAGGTAATTTCTGGCATGCAGTTCACGTTTATTACTGAGTTCAATTAAGTGATCAAGAGCTAGAAGCCCTTCGATGGTGTGATTCGTAACTAAACCTCATTGCAACTCCAGCTCATAGGAGGGATTGGGAATTGCTACTGGTTGAGAACTCACTAGGATCTCCAGTTGTAGATGAACTCAAAAGGCTTAATGAGTTCTACTCTAATGGAGCGAAAGGTCTACCAGGTTACTTTTTTCACGTATAGTGAATAAGAAGCACTTCCCAAGACTGAATTCGGTGCTCGATAACACCAACGGCGAGGTTCTTATGGGCGGCGCTATGGATGAGGATGATCTATTTATCGAACCACCTGTTGTCCAAGTTAAGACAGTACACTCGATGGTGCTCGCAGGTAAGCTTTGGTCCTTTTATCCCAATCCTTGCAGTCGACAATTCGGACGAGGCTATCAAGCTAGCTAATGGCCTTGTGAGCTCCCCTCTGAAACTTATTGTGTTGGCCATGAACGGTAATATATGCTCCCTCAATATATGAAATGAATTATTCATATGTTTTTGAATTTGCGAGTATGAAAGTCTCTTATTCATATTCCTTTCGGAGCCCTAGTGAGCGTTCTATTTCTAATATGCGCAAGAACATGTGGTTGCTCGGCATACTCCCACAATCCTGTTCCGGCCCATCACCAAGCATAACTTTGTGATGCTCCAAGCCCGTTGTGACCACGTCACTGGAATTGGATCTTCGTATTGCATGGATTGCTAAGTTCCTATAGAACAAGCTCAAAATATCACAGTCATCATCCAGGATCCAACGTGCTCTTTGCCGATCTAGCTGGACCAAAAGACAGCCCAGCAGAAAGACACCACCCTCACTACCACTGTAACATTCGTTTGCCCTGACCTTTCACAAACCAATTATGGATATCACCTACTAACAGAAGTACGGATTCTTATTTAGTCTACATCGGCGAGGTAATCACATACATACGCGCATAGCATACGTCAAGACTTAGCACTAGTGGCGATCAACATTGGTTTCCCCTACTGCGATGGCTCAACAATATCAATCAACGAGTAGTGTATCCACCATTGGCGAAAATCGTTTGGCCAGTAATCCAAGCACCATCCGTGCAGAGGAAGCGGATGATAGGAGCAATGTCCTCGATCATGGTAAGACGACCCCCCATGCCATTCGCTTTATGAAACTCAACGGCTTCCGGAGATTCCTGGGGATAGAAGAACGCTATTTATATACCTCACGTTAGATCTCTCGAATGACAAATACACTTAGGATAGCCTTACGTGTATCCATTGGTCCCGGAGCGACATTGTTCACACTGATCCTACGGGATTGAAGCTCCTTGCAAACTCCACTATGATATTTTTAGCTAGGTATTCAGTCGTTAGGGGACTGTAACATACCGAGTAAAATGCTCAACAGGAGCTTTGCTACCAGCGTAAGAAGTATAGTAGCCAGTAAACGCTCCTAGGAGCGCGGTGACAATGCTGATGATCTTCCCGCCATCGCTCACATGCGTAGCGGCTTCTTTGAGGACAAAGAATGCAGTTTTAGAGTTCACCCTAGGAAAACACTTAATCCATGCACACGTAGAGGTATCGTAACGTTCTTCCCCGATACTTACGCGAACATTGTGTCATACTCTTCCTCGCTTATCTCCGTAATGGGCTTCTTCAGTACTTTCCCCACAGTATTGATCACAATATCAACCTGGCTGAAGTCACAAATAACATCTTGGAACAGTTTCTTCACTGCAGCTGCAGTGGTCAAGTCGCCTTGGTAGAACGAAATCTTGATTGAAGGGTTCTTTTCCTTGAGTGCAGCTTCAAGCGCGGCTGTCTCCTTTTTATCACCAGAGGAGTGATAGTGAAGAGCAAGATTGGCGCCTACACCAGCCAGCTCAAGGGCGCTTTGAGCTCCAAGGTTCTTAACACCGCCCGTGATAAGGGCAACTTTGCCGGTAAGAGCCATTTGGTTATCGGAAATGGGTAGTAGCTAGAGGATGTCAACTAGGACTGTGGTAATTGAGGGCCGAAGTATGGCCTTTGGGTAAGAGTTGTTCATCGCTTAATATATATCCAAGAGACTGCAAACGTGATGTAATGGCGGTATGGATTTTGCCCCACATTTCGTAGTATGTGTTATCTTCAATGGGAAATATGTGGGGGGGATCGGTAATTACACCCCCCCTTCAGTAATTACACCCCCCCTGCCTGAATTTCCAGGCCACAATTTTTTTCTGCCGGCAATATTTCTGCCACCACCACAAACTTGAGGTACTTG